>NC_136303.1:141980-243023 GCF_964198595.1 Lampetra fluviatilis | reverse complement strand
CCCCCCCGCCAATAAAAAATGCTCGCCCCCACATCAGACGGAGAGGGTCCTTCCCGAGAGACTTCTGACAGCTCGCCAGCGCTGGTCGAAGGTCGCCCATCCCATCAACCGCGTGGCTGCCTGCCGTGTGGTGGTGGTGGTGGGCACCAGCAAAGGGCATTCACATGCATCAAGACATTCATTAATTAGTTTATTAATTGTGAATAACGAATTGTCACAATTTTACAGCGTCAACCCCTAGGGTAGAGTTGCCACCTGTCCGAGTTTGACGGGGACAGTCCGATAATTGATGTCGCACGTGCTCAGTGGCAGGAATTGATTCGTGCCGATATGCAGCACACACACAGAGGCGTCGTGTTGAGCCTTGGTGCGGTTATTGCGCAGCGTTGAGAGCCCGAGTGCAGACGGAGACGTCCGCCCCGGGTCCCCTCTGCATTGCACAAGGTGGCGGCCCTCGCACTCATTCGTTCATTCAATTGCCACGTCGACCGGTCGCTCTCCCACCCACGCACGAGGGCTGCTGCCACCCGCCTGGCAATTGACATCGGCATTCGGGTGGCGGGAATCGACTCGTATCGAGGATTTGGTGCTGGTATAGCCCCGAACCTGTTACACCGGTGACCTGCGCAGTTCTGAAGATCTCCATACCCACTCCGCTTACATCTCCCCCTCGTCATCCCAACACTCACTCCACTTACATATCCTCCCCGCGTGAGCTGATATTGCTGTTAGAACGCTTGAATCGCGCTTTGAACTGGATTCCTTAAATCAATGTAATCCCCACGTGTTTCCGATTGTGCCACGCCGTGTGTTGCTGCTCTGTTGACGTGATCCCGTATCCTTTTGTATTCGCACTGATTTATAATTGCGCCTAATTACATAATTGCGCAATAGACTACAATCACGTGACCCGCGTCTCGCAGCGCACCGACTGAACGACTTCACTGCTGCTCGTTAAACGATGAGCACTTGGAGCGGCGTGTGGCCATCAGAAATAGGGAGACAAAGGCCGCCGGGCGTGATGCTGCTCCACCCCCTCGCGTGCGTGCCGCCTTCATAAGTGTCTCTGCTCGCTCACATACAGCACCGTCCCAAAACCCGGTGTGGGACAGACGGGGGGTCTTTGTCTCTCATGAGAGAGGGAACCGTGGAAGGAGGTGAGGAGGACGGTGAGTTGAGGGGGGAGGGAGTTGAGGGGGGGGGGGAGTTGAGGGGGGGGGGGGGGGGAGTTGAGGGGGGGGAGGGAGTTGAGGGGGGGAGGGAGTTGAGGGGGGGAGGGAGTTGAGGGGGGGGAGTTGAAGGGGGGCGGAGGGAGTTGAGGGGGGAGGGAGTTGAGGGGGGGGGGGGGAGTTGAGGGGGGGGGGAAGAGGGAGGGAGTTGAGGGGGGGAGTGAGGGGGGAGTGAGGGTGGTGAGGAAGGAGGGAGGAACGGAGGTGAGCGAGGTGAGGAGGGCGGTGAGGGAGGATGAGGAGGATGATGATGATGTGAGGAAGCGATGAATTTGAGGATGGCGATCGGCCATCTACTTTAGCTATGGCCGCGCACCTGCGCGCCTTATTCAGCCACAAATTCCTGGGATGGAGTGGCGACTCGGATCAGAAGCCCCTGCACGGCGGAATTCCGCTCCAGCCGTGGGAATCCGCTCCGGGATTAACCTCGCGCCCTGGTGAATGAGTGGGGGGGGGGTGCGTGGCGCAGCCCGGCGACTCGCGGCTGCGGAATGGACAGAGGACGACAATTGGCGCTGATTTGGGGCGGCAGTGGCAGTGGCGATGATGATAATTGGCAGAGCAGCTTACGAGGGCGGTCGCAAAACCCGAATCGGATTTCTCCCCGGAACAAAGCAGAATAGATTTTCACTCCAAACCAAAATGCGTTACACTATGAATCATAGTAACAATAATTACATTTTCTAAGGCGCATGTCATCCGTAGATCCCAATGTGCCTCGATTCATGAAATATGCACGCGTTATAAATAATGCTTATTGTTAATAATATTACGTTTTGTTTACCTCTCTGTAAATATTCCTCGTGGATATATCCGAAAAATAAACATTGCACTGGCCCCGGCGGGGACAAACACAACAAACAACAACGAAAATTACAACAACAACATCCACAATGGCGCGAGGTGGAACCGTCAGCCACTGCCAGGTTCTTCAACCCGACACGCGCCCCAGGGGTCTCGTGGGGCGCATGGGCCTGGTCACGTGTGCCCTGTGCCCTCTGCTCTGTCCCGTGTATGGTGAGACGTGTGGGTGTGGTGAGACGTGTGTGTGGTGAGACGTGTGTGTGGTGAGACGTGTGTTTGGTGAGACGTGTGTGTTTGGTGAGACGTGTGTGTTTGGTGAGACGTGTGTGCGTTGAGATGTCTGTGTGTGTTGAGACGTGTGTGTGTGAGACGTATATGTGTGTGTTGAGATGCGTTTGTATGATGAGATGTGTGTGGTCAACCAAACAAACACGGGACACGCTGCTGCAGTGTTCAAACACATTCCTGCGGAGGGAGCTGGTAGGGACGTTGGGTTGCTCGGTCAATGGCCAGGGTCAACGGCGGCGTGGTGTATTCCGCAAAAATGCCCGACTGTGAGGGCGGGCACAAGCCGGCGTGAGTAGGTTAAACGTTGAGTTTTATAAGGGCACCACGGGGTGACCAGCCCCTCCCCACCCAGCCCCACCCCTCCCCACCCAGCCCAGCCCCACCCCTCCCACCCCCCACCCAGCCCCACCTTCCCCTCTCCACCCAGCCCCACCCCTCCTATTTTTTGATGCACGACGGACGGACGGACACAATAATCCCCTGTGGGCTGGTGTAACCAGGAGGTTCCTACCAGTATAACTGGACTCACATTCAAAGTCAGTCACTCCAAGAAGAAGTTGTTGACGGGGCCAAGTCAAACCACTCCGCTGAAGGTGCCGCGGTTGAGTCAGCGAGCACGCGGCCGAACAGCGTCCCAGTGGCCAGGACTTGAGTCCCAGGGCCAGGACTTGAGTCCCAGGGCCAGGACCAGCACGGACTGAGTCCGGGCAGAGGCCAGGATCGGGAGCGGCGCGGAGCCAGGAGGGGCCTCCGGCTCGACGACACGGAGGCCTCATCAGCCAGACACCTGCGGGGCTTTGATCTCCTGCACGGCGCCGTGTCGGTAGGTGATCAAGACGGGGGGGGGGGAGGGCACTGAGTAGAAAGCCCCAATCCCTTACCCACGGTGCCCAGACGCCAGCGTTGTTGGGATAAAGTTGGTAGGCGGTTGAATGAGCGTGTCTGGAGGGTCTGCCCTGTATTGTGTGGAAGGTGGTGTACGAGAGTGTTCAGTCCGGTGTGCTATTGTGTTCTGCTCAAGGCTGTTGCATCGCGAGGTCGACACGGCACACGATGTTGATGTTAACACAAGGGCAGCAGCGACTCACAGCAAAAGTATCAACCGACTTTCCGTGACGTTCATGATTTCTGCTCGTCGAGTGGAATGCGTTTGATTGCGTAATTGCTTGAGGTTGCAGAACCTTCGTATTTTGTGGGTTAATGAATATTGCAGCTGCAGCGTTACTGTTTTGATGTTACTTCTTCAAACGGTAGTGGGAGGAGGGATTCCAGAGTGGATCGGTGCGGAAGAAGAAGCAGAAAGATAAATGAGGTGACCTACGATGTGGTGAGTGAGTGGGTGGGTGGGTGAGTGATGCTGTGAGTGAGTGAGCAAGTGAGTAACTGGGTGAGTGGGCGGCAGTGGCCAAATAATGAGCGCGCTGCGCTACGAACCCGACCACCCGAGTTCGATTCCCGCTCACCGCCAACACCAGTGACGATTATCTAAACCGGTCCTGCATTTCCTCCAGATCAACATGGTGCTGGCCACCCAACCTCTCGTGTCTGCCTTCACTCGCTAACAGCACCGGCTCCTACAACCTGGTGAGGCGATGTGCAAGTGGGCGAGCGAGCGGGTGAGTCGTTGTGGCCTGCAGGGTGGTGGCTACGCAGCGCGGGCGAGTCGCTGGTCGAGGACTCGATGAGTGACGCCGATCACGGCGAGGGGCGATGCGACGCGGCGACTGACGGCCGCGAGGGTTGTTGATTCATTAATGATCACAGCCGCTTTGGCCCGGAGACTCCCCTCTTATGTAATTGCCACAAAGGCGCGGGGGAGGGGGGGGGCATATTATTAAATTGGCCAGAGTCATTATGCAAATGAGAATCCACGCGGCGCCCCATGAGTCTGTGCTGGTTGCCGATTTGCAGGGCGGAGTGAGGGCGGTGAATGAGAGGGACGCGTCGGGCTCGGCCACAGCCAGCCCCGTCCCAGAGCAGGGCCATCACCACCACGCTGACCACCGGGCAGAGCAGGACCATCACCACCACGCTGCCCACCGGGCTGGGACCCCGCAGAGCAGGACCAGAGCAGGACCATCATCTCCACGCTGCCCAGCGGGCCGGGACCCCGCTGGGCAGCGACAGGAGGGCGCGAGTGACACAGTCGCTCTTGTGCGTCTCTGTTTGCAGATTTGCGATGCTGCTTTGTTTTGATATTCGTAAAGAATGAGAGAGCGAGAGAGGAGCTTCTTTTTGGCGAGGTAGAGGGGCTAAGCGGATGCGGCACGGGATGTGGTACAGCGAGATGTGGAGCTTTCGGAAGACTGGTGAACGTCGCTCCTGTGGAGAGTTGGAGGCAGTCGCCCTCCAACAACAGCGGAGGGCGGAGGAGCCACGCTGACAACAACGAGCGGAGCCCTGGGCGGATAAAGCGCAACAAGTCGACACAATGGGGAACGCAGATGGCACATCTGCCAGTCATCTCAGTCAATCAACCCATGGCACCTGGCTCTGTCCCGTGACCTCCTGCCAGCACGTGGCGACCTCAACGTGCACATAGCCTGGCACAAGCGCCGCGTGGTGACATCACTTAGTGGCGAATGGCGGTGTGGGAATGTGGGCTGAGCGTCCCTGCGCTACGAACTCGCTGACAGCACTTGCTCCAACAGTCCATTAGGAGCTACACGGGGACCTTTGTCTTTATTTGTCGATTGTCTTCTCTTACACCTGGGCCTCTCGAGTCAGAGAAACAGCAGCGATGACAGCAGCGGGGGGGGGGGGGGCGAAGCGAGCGCCAATGCGATCGCGTATTTACCGCTCACTAATGGGACTCTTATCCCTGGGCCACGCCTCGTCACTCTCAGAGAGATAGCGAGAGTGAAATAGAGAGAAGCTTTCACGCACACTCATCCGCGACAGCCGAGAGATGAGAGTTGATGGCGGCGAACAAAGGGGGAGGAGGAGGCCGCTTGCCAGCCTCGCGCCGCGGACAACGCGAACCAATTGCGCGCTCAGTCGCCGCGTTATCGCGTTAAGTGGAGGGCGGGGGGTGATTGGGTGGAAGGGTTGGGTGGGTGGTGCTGTTAGCGAGCAGCACCTATGAAGGCCGGCACGGCACACGAAGGGGTGGGTGGACAGCACCACGTATGGCCGCAATTGTCTCCTTCGTAGTGATGTTTTCACAACTGCACCAGATACTCATTTGAGGCTGAGTTAACCTAGAGGAGGCCCAGGACCGATTCAGATATTCGTCACTGGTGTTGGCCGTGAGCGGGAATCGAACTCAGGTTGTCAGGTTTGCAGCGCAGCGCGCTAACCGCTGCACCACCGCTCCCCACTGGTGTAATGCTCTGTCAGGCAAGCCGATAGCGCCTAGTACAGGAGTGGTATTGTTATGTGAGAAATATCCACCGCAGTATTAACCAGGACGGCTGTTGGATTCAAACCGTGACATCTGTGACGAGCTCGGTGCCGTAGAGAGCCGCCAAGGGGAGTGAAGAGACGACCTTGGGCGGAGGAGGTAGCATTCTCTACCCTTGCCTGGACGGCGCTGATCGAGTTTCTTCGCGATCTCAAGGAGAGTTACTCCAGGATCAATATCTGCTCCATTATTGTTCTATCGCTTTCCTTTTATGTATAAATAAACAATGTTATCACCGACAAGGTGGTGTTTATGCTGATGACACGGAACTATGCGTGCGAGCGTCACCGGTGAATGAAGTTCAATCAAAATTGTAATTGGATTTTAATTGTGTTGCACCCACGGCGGTTCGCGCGGTTGAGACTCTGGCTGAATGCGGGGAAACGAATCGCTCATCCCTCTGAGCCCTAAATCTGTCCTGACGCTGAACCCGGGAGCGAAATCCCTCTTCTGTGCAGATCTGCCGAGAAAATGTCAGACCCTGCAAATACGCGGCCCCTTCGCTCACTTCTCCATTAAACTGGAACCCACGCACACAAAGAGCCCCCGTATAGCCTTCACAGACTGTTGGGGAAAGTGCTGTTAGCAAGCACCGATGAAGGCCAGGACGACACACGAAGGAGTGGGTGGCACGCACCACGCCCGGCTGCCTTTGTCTTCTTAGTGGCGATGTTTACACACCGTACCGGGTACTCATTTGAGGCTGAGTCGACCTAGGAGAGGCCCAGGACCGATGTTGGCCGTGAGCGGGAATCGAATTCGGGACGTCGGGTTCGTAGCGCAGTGCACTCGTCGCTACACGACGTCTCCCCGCCCACGCGCGCGCCAAGCTATAGACACGCAGCACATTCGGCGGTTACACTGTGGTCTTACATCAAATATGTATGACCGGCGACGTCTCCGACAATGACCCTCTATGTCCTGTGAAGAAGGGTAACTGCCCGAGACGTTGCCTGTGATGTATAATTCCCTATTAAGGCCGCGGTGTTATTGACACGCTCGTGTCGAGTTGATGCGGACGCTGCTCGCGCAGAACTGGCGACGCAGTAGCTGCAGCAGCGCACGAATAGTCGGTGCCATTTGTTGACATCGAATTACGGCTCTGCTACAGAAGCACTCGGAGAGAGCTCTGAACACGAGCGCGATATCCCGCGTAAACGTGCCCTTGTGCAGACAACCCATGGGACTATCAGCGGAACATTCTGCAATGAACTTATACTGGTTTTACTGCATCATTCTCCCACTCACGCATGCAGGCACTCACGTATTCATTCACCGACTCACTCAAACCTCTCATAAATCACTCAACCACTCATCCACTCGCCCACGCTCCCAGCCACTCATTCACTCACTCACTCACCAACCCATTAATCCGCCCACAGGTTCGCTGATCCACTTACTCACCCATTCACTCACCCACCCCCTGACATACTCATTCACCTGCACACTCACCCCCGTTCATTCACGCTCTCGCCCACTCATACTCACTCACTCGTACACTCACTCATCTACTTACCCACTCACCCGCTCACCCTTTCGCATACTCACTCAACCACTCATCGACTCACTCACCCAATTATTCATTCATGCACTCACTCACTCACCCACTCTCTCACTCACCCACGATCTCACCCACCCAGGCCCTGCTCGTTCGCCGCCGTGGTGCAGAGGGCCGCGTTCGTTGGTTCGCGTCTCCCCACATGTTTGATGAGCCTGCCGCCCGCCTCATCGCGGACGCCGCTCCGCGCTGCGACCCCTATGCCAGGTTCCAATTCCCCTCGCTCGGGATTCGGTACAAAAAAACAACTCCATTTTGTTGGACAAACACACAGAGCCCAGGGGTAATTCTAAGAGTCAATAACACAGTCTGCAAACCGGTGGCAGCGCCATCCATTTCGCCATAAAACTGCTGATGTTCCCGTTCTGTTGACTAAAACTTCGTCCTCCTCCCCCCGAGTCGACTTCTAATCCGATCGTCTCCTGCTCTGCAGGAAAATCCGCATCGTCGCCGTGCGCACGGCGCGGAGGTTGACGAACAACTGCGCTGTTGCCTTCCGCATGTTTCTAATCACGGCGAGGATGAGGCCACGTGTCTTGCTGTAAAGTTGTGTGGCTTTGCCTGGTAAGATGGGATGTTTACTTTAATTTATACGTGTTTGGTGATGTGTTTACCTTTCTTATATTGTGCACTACTATCATGTTTTTGTATTGATAATGAAGGTTTTTGGGTTAGATCGCGTTATTTATAAATGTGTCGTATTGTTTGTTGGTGTAACGGCCTTACCCGCCCCTACTGGACACCTGTGATAAAGAGCTGTATAGCTAATCGGATTCCACCAGTGCGAATAAATATTACGGTTCTGATACTCACACACTCAGTCATTCACTCCCTCGCCGCACTTCTCCGACCGATTCTTGCCGGGCACTGCTCGGATCTGGCTGCATTCTCTCCTCGGGCTCCTCCCATCACCGTCCCCTTTCCCCAAACTCTCATCATAGAAACAACCTCGCTCAATCCAGCACACGTGTTCGTAACTCGTATCGACTCTTACTTTGATAATAGTGCTGTCTTTTGCTGGTTGCTTGCCATGTTGGGCATTTTGCCAGTGTTCAACAACTGCGAACCTCAACGCGGTGCGAATGGCCAAGTGGCCACCCCCCCTGGCGACCTGAGTTCGATCGGTGGCGAGAGAGACCAACATCTGTCTGCGTGGTGCTGCTGCTGCTGCTGCGTTGGCAGTGCGGCACAGGCGCGCGCACAACGCTGAGCACGTGGACAGAAGCAGGAACGACGTCTTACACATCACAGGCGACTGCTATGGCAGCGGTCTTCTTTCATAGCACAACAGGAGCTCGCAAACAGCCCGCTGCCTGCCGCGGCGCGCGGAGAGGAGATGGCGCCAGCGATTTTCAGAGGATGCTGCTGTTTGTGATGACGCTGTTTGTGATGACGCTGTTTGTGATGACGCTGTTTGTGATGACGCTGTTTGTGATGACGCTGTTTGTGATGACGCTGTTTGTGATGACGCTGTTTGTGATGACGCTGTTTGTGATGACGCTGTTTGTGATGACGCTGTTTGTGATGACGCTGTTTGTGATGACGCTGTTTGTGATGACGCTGTTTGTGATGACGCTGTTTGTGATGACGCTGTTTGTGATGACGCTGTTTGTGATGACGCTGTTTGTGATGACGCTGTTTGTGATGACGCTGTTTGTGATGACGCTGTTTGTGATGACGCTGTTTGTGATGACGCTGTTTGTCATGACGCTGTTTGTCATGACGCTGTTTGTCATGACGCTGTTTGTCATGACGCTGTTTGTCATGACGCTGTTTGTCATGACGCTGTTTGTCATGACGCTGTTTGTCATGACGCTGTTTGTCATGACGCTGTTTGTCATGACGCTGTTTGTCATGACGCTGTTTGTCATGACGCTGTTTGTCATGACGCTGTTTGTCATGACGCTGTTTGTCATGACGCTGTTTGTCATGACGCTGTTTGTCATGACGCTGTTTGTCATGACGCTGTTTGTCATGACGCTGTTTGTCATGACGCTGTTTGTCATGACGCTGTTTGTCATGACGCTGTTTGTCATGACGCTGTTTGTCATGACGCTGTTTGTCATGACGCTGTTTGTCATGACGCTGTTTGTCATGACGCTGTTTGTCATGACGCTGTTTGTCATGACGCTGTTTGTCATGACGCTGTTTGTCATGACGCTGTTTGTCATGACGCTGTTTGTCATGACGCTGTTTGTCATGACGCTGTTTGTCATGACGCTGTTTGTCATGACGCTGTTTGTCATGACGCTGTTTGTCATGACGCTGTTTGTCATGACGCTGTTTGTCATGACGCTGTTTGTCATGACGCTGTTTGTCATGACGCTGTTTGTCATGACGCTGTTTGTCATGACGCTGTTTGTCATGACGCTGTTTGTCATGACGCTGTTTGTGATGACGCTGTTTGTGATGACGCTGTTTGTGATGACGCTGTTTGTGATGACGCTGTTTGTGATGACGCTGTTTGTGATGACGCTGTTTGTGATGACGCTGTTTGTAACACTCGCGGGGGTAATGACGCAGAGCGCTGAGTGCGCAGTGGCGAATTCTGTTGCTAATTAAGGCCATGAGATTCAGACGCGGGGTGCAGGCGAGGACGAAGAGAGTGCGAGTGTGGACAGTAGATAGAGGAGATGGAGTGGTGCGGTACAGGAGGATGTGGAGCTGAGTGGACTTGCCGATGACCGGTACCAGCGGCGTCAAGATGGGCCTCTGTGGAGGAGGAGGAGGAGGCTCGTGAAGGACGCTGCTGCTGCTGCTGGGCAGTTGTCTGCAGTCGCTCTCCAGTGACAGCGGAGGACGGCCGTGTGTGTGCGTCGTCTGTGTTATTGTGGAGTGTTTAGCGCGCAGCGTTACGAACCCGGCGACCTTAACCGGTCCTGGGCTTTCCCTAGGTCGACTCAGCCTGAAAAGAGTACCTGGCGTGGTGCGTAAACATAGGCAAGGGGGAGAGAAAGGGGGCCGGGCGTGGTGCTGGCCATCCACACCCTCGTCTGCCATGTCTTCGCAGACGCGACTCGCTAAAAGTGCTTGCCCCACGAGGCTGTGTGGGCTACACGGGGTATCTGTACCTTTGTGTGCGCCCGTGTGTGTTCAGACGTGGCGGGTCACGCTGCGCGTTCGCATTGCGGGGAACTTTGATGAGAATTTAAAGAATCTGTCAGGAAATCTAAACATTCCGTCAGCTCTACTCCCCATCTCTCTCTCTCTCTCGCATTCCTCCATAATCCCTCGCACTCCTCATCCACACCTCGCCCACTCGCTCACGGCTGTAAGCAGTTGGTGGGGAGCGCCGCCTGCCTCGGTGCTCATTTGGAATCCGCTTTGACTTTGACTGCTGCCCTAAGCGAAGCGTGACCACGTGGTATGCCGAACACCCCCCCTCCCCTCTGTCGTGCGATTCCATGCACGTCTCAATTGATTGCAGCCGAATTGATGCATGGTTACAATGTACAGCATGCATCGATCCACTGCTGGATGAAGGTCTCCCCCGACGCCCATTTTGCCATACTTCACCGCACCGGCCGGTGCGGGATTGTGAAGGGGCGGGTGCCCAGTGTCCGGTTTTGATTTCAGGGGGGGGGGGGGGGGGACATGCCCGCTTCAGATGTCAACTCGCCACTGGCGCCATAGCCGTGGCCGAGAATCCAACTCCTCCGATGGTGGCACGCCGCCTCAGAGCAGCGCCACCGCTCCCACCGCTCCCACCGCTCCCAACAACTCAACTCCGGGCCGGTGGCGGCAGCAGCGCATTCAATAATTCACAACTCGGGGCCGCGGGGTCTGGGACGGGGCTCACAATCCCGCCTCTCTGGCTGCCAGATGCCACGGCAGCTTGTGAAGGGGGAGGGGGGGAGATAAGTGAGGGTAAGTGGGGGGAGGGGGGCAGGGGAGGGGCGGAGGGGGAGCCCGTCCCCCCACCCCGTCGCTCCGTTATTACGTCGCTCGTCTTGTTCATTTATAGAGTGCAGCACGCGAATGCCGCGCCCGCAAATTGCCCATCAAGCTAAACTCGGCAATCAGCGGCGACATTACCGATGCGTCGCCTACTCAGCTCGGCGAGACGCATCGCCCGCGTGCCTGTGGGGGCGGTGGCGCAGTGGTTAGCGCACTGCACTACGAACTCGCTGACCCGTGTTCGAGTTCCGACCAATACTAGTGACAGCGAATATCGGAACCCCAAGTCGACGCAGCTTTAAATGGTGCGGAGTGTAAACATCAGCAGTCGGGAGACAAAGGCGGCCTGGCGTGGCTTTTGGCCACCAACCCTTCGTGACGTGTGTCTCTGCACAGGTGCTCGCTCAGATCACTGTCCCCTCTAGCCTGTTAAGGCTGCAGGGAGATCTTTTGTCTTTCTCCGGTGTGTGGGTCACTAACACGCGACCACACGTGTGCATGTGACGCGTTCGCCGCCCAGGACCGGTTCAGATAATCGTCACCGGTGTTGACCGTGAGCGGGAATGAACTCGGGTCGCCAGGTTCGTAGCGCAGTGCGCTAACCACTCCACCGCCGCTCCCCGCACGAGCACACAGACACGCACGTGATCGCGATGATAATTATCTCAACTTGTAACGCGCCCCCAGAGGAGTAGCTCGCGCTTGAGGACAGACAGGTGACGACTCAGAGGCGCGAGGGGGAACCGCAGACAATCGGGAAAGCCGCAGCCTCGCAGGGGACCGGCACTGCTAACAATTCCCCAAGCTCTACAATCTTATCTACATATGGATGTGTTATCGGCCAATTAATGAGTGTTTACATGTGGGAGGGAATTGGAGTACCCGGAGAGAACTCACGCGTTCTCGGGGGCAATACTCGATCCCATACAGAAGGGACAGATATTCCATAAACCCACACTTTGCTGCACTGCATTTGACTGGCGCGCAAAAGGAATGGCACCTCGGCGCCCACAACGTCCGTGTGCGATCCACCAACCCTCGCGGCGACCTCCGCAGTGCCGGACGACAGGTCACGTGTCGCATCGCGACCGCCACCGCTGCGCGTCTCCGGCGCGCTCATTGGAGGCGCGCGGCAGCAGCCGCGGGGCCGGTGCGGGTTGACACACGGGGGGGGGGGGGGAGGTTTCATTATTCACTCGCTAGAGCTCCGCTGAGCTATCAGCTCTTGTTCAGAGGCGACCTGGCCACGCGTGATAGCTCATCACAGTGGCTTACAGCATCACACGTGGGGATTTATAGTGGCAGCCAAATCATTCAAACGCATGTTGATTCTAAATGCGGATGGTTAAACTGAGAGGAAGCCGGGTAAACATCCACGAGACCACCACGGGGAGAACACGCGAGCTCCTAAAATACTGCAGACATCGCAGGGTCCGGGGTTGAACCCACAACCTCCTGCAGCACTCCTTGGAAGATCCACAATGTCACGAGGAGGGAATTGTAAGTCACTTCGTGGCCAAACCTGTCTCGGTACACAATGAGGCGCTGATACCGGTGGTGGTAGCGCAGTAGGAGGCGCCTGGACTCGCCCCACTCGGCGCCTCTCCGTGTGCGGCCTGCGTGACCCCCCCCCCTGTCCTGCGGGTGATGCAGGCTTCCTCCCATCGCTAAAAACCATACGACGCTACTGATATTGGCCAACATCCCAATGCAAAAAAAACATTTCTGCAGATTACTGAATTGGGGATCGTGCACAGTTTTGAGAATTAACGAGGCCTTCCTGGGTAAACAAGCATAACAACAACAACAATAACAACAACAACCCTAATGCTGCCACACACGAGAGAGAGGGAGAGAGGCGATTGCTGCCGTTGATGTGGTGAGCTGCTCGCGAGTCGCGGCTGCTGCTGCTGCTGTTGGGTTCACTCTGCGGTTCACCGGCAACTCCGGATAAAAAACACAAAACCCGCGACATGAACCCCGGGCAGCGAACATCGCTCCTGCCTTCCCCGATAAAAACAAAGGCCAGAGCCGGCGCTATCAGCAGCGTGGAATGTTTATAACGTTTATTTCTGTTCAACTCGCCCTGTTTATCTTCAGCCTTTTAATATAAGCCACGGGGCCCGGCAGTTGCCAGAGATAAACTCGCGCAATCTCACGCGGCGTGGAACTCGGCCTCCGAGTTTGTGCGCGCGCCGTGTGGGGTGATGTGTGTGGTGTGTAGATTAGCCTGTCTGTGTCTGTGTGTGTGGTGTGTGTGGTGTGTATGGTGTGAGGTGTGTGTGGTGTGGAGATTAGCCTGTCTGTGTCTGTGTGTGTGGTGTGTGTGGTGTGTGTGGTGTGTATGGTGTGAGGTGTGTGTGGTGTGGAGATCAGCCTGTCTGTGTCTGTGTGTATGGTGTGTGTGGTGTGTGTTGTGTGTATGGTGTGAGGTGTGTGTGGTGTGGAGATTAGCCTGTCTGTGTCTGTGTGTGTGGTGTGTGTGGTGTGTGTGGTGTGTGTGGTGTGTGTGGTGTGTATGGTATGAGGTGTGTGTGGTGTGGAGATTAGCCTGTCTGTGTCTGTGTGTGTGGTGTGTGTGGTGTGTGTGGTGTGTATGGTGTGAGGTGTGTGTGGTATGGAGATTAGCGTGTCTGTGTGTGGTGTGTGTGGTGTGTGTGGTGTGTATGGTATGAGGTGTGTGTGGTGTGGAGATTAGCCTGTGTGTGTGTGGTATGGGTGTGTGTATGGGAAGCGGTGGTGCAGCGGTTAGCGCACTGCACTACGACCCCCACAACTCGAGTTTGATTCCCGCTCACGACTAATAACAGTGGTGAGTATCTGAACCGGTCATGGGCCTCCCCTACATCACCTCAGAATTAAATGAGTGCCTGGTGCCGTATTTAAATATCAGCACTGGAGAGACAAAGGCGGTCGGGCATGTTGTTGACCACCCACCCCCTGGTGTGCCGTGTCGGACTTCACAGTGTTCGCTCACAGTGCTTATTCCAAAAGTATCTGAAGGTTATACGAGGGGTCCTTTATTTGTAGTGGGGATCGTGTGTATATGAGAGCGGCTGAACTATTGGTCAACTCAACAGCCCTGAACTCTGCTCGTGAGGCTGACACATTACCACGTAAAGCGGGGAATCGACCAACAGTTTTGCTCTTAATTTTTATTTATTTTTAGTTTAATGAGAAATTACTTCCTCCCTACTGGATTGTTATTCGTGAAGGGTATTTTTCAGCTGGAGACGAGGCGCGCTCTTAATGGGACTTGTGAACGGAATCAATGGCAGTAATTTTTTACATTGACCCAGGACGCAAATGAGCGAGGAACTCCCCGCGGCGAAGGGGGCGACACAGTCAAATTGTGCTCACTGATCAGCCACGTTAGGCGGTCAACATCATCACACGACACGACGCACATTTTCATACACACGCGCTACTATTACACTACACAAACACGTTTATTTAGATGCATTGCTATTCACACTGACACACATTACATTACACGTAGTAATAGACACATGAACACAAGTTTACATCATGTTAAAACGTGATTGTGTTCAGCCACACAATGGCATACTCTAAATCCAATAATGTACACATCCTCTCTCGCTCACACACAGCTCGCTGCAACAACCGTCACGTGACGTGATCGAGGCATTTGTGCAAGGATAGTTGCAGAATTCTACGGCTGACAATGGCATTAATCTCAGAGAGACACAAAGAGACACGTCCATGGTGCGGATCCTACAGACACACACATACACAGAGCTCTCCATGGTGCTGATCCTACAGACACAGAGCTCTCCATGGTACTGATCCTACAGTCACATAGCTCTCCATGGTGCTGATCCTACAGACACAGAGCTGTCCACGGTGCTGAGCCTACAGACACAGAGCTGTCCACGGTGCTGAGCCTACAGTCACAGAGCTGTCCATGGGACTGATCCTACAGACACAGAGCTGTCCATGGTACTGATCCTACAGACACAGAGCTGTCCATGTTACTGATCCTACAATCACAGAGCTGTCCATGGTACTGATCCTACAGACACAGAGCTGTCCATGGTGCTGATCCTGCAGACACAGAGCTGTCCATGGTACTGATCCTACAGACACAGAGCTGTCCATGGTACTGATCCTACAGACACAGAGCTGTCCATGGTACTGATCCTACAGACACAGAGCTGTCCATGGTGCTGATCCTACAGACACAGAGCTGTCCATGGTACTGATCCTACAGACACAGAGCTGTCCATGGTACTGATCCTACAGACACAGAGCTATCCATGGTGCTGATCCTACAGACACAGAGCTCTCCACGGTGCTGATCCTACAGACACAGAGCTGTCCATGGTGCTGATCTTACAGACACAGAGCTCTCCATGGTGCTGATCCTACAGTCACAGAGCTCTCCATGGTGCTGATCCTACAGACACAGAGCTCTCCACGGTGCTGATCCTACAGACACAGAGCTCTCCATGGTACTGATCCTACAGCCACAGAGCTCTCCACGGTGCTGATCCTACAGACACAGAGCTCTCCATGGTACTGATCCTACAGACACAGAGCTCTCCACGGTACTGATCCTACAGTCACAGAGCTCTCCATGGTACTGATCCTACAGACATAGAGCTATCCATGGTACTGATCCTACAGTCACAGAGCTCTCCATGGTGCTGATCCTACAGACACAGAGCTGTCCACGGTGCTGATCCTACAGACACAGAGCTCTCCATGGTGCTGATCCTACAGACACAGAGCTGTCCACGGTGCTGATCCTACAGACACAGAGCTGTCCACGGTGCTGATCCTACAGACACAGAGCTCTCCATGGTGCTGATCCTACAGACACAGAGCTCTCCATGGTACTGATCCTACAGTCACAGAGCTCTCCATGGTGCTGATCCTACAGACACAGAGCTGTCCACGGTGCTGATCCTACAGACACAGAGCTCTCCACGGTGCTGATCCTACAGACACAGAGCTGTCCACCGTGCTGATCCTACAGACACAGAGCTCTCCATGGTGCTGATCCTACAGACACAGAGCTCTCCATGGTACTGATCCTACAGTCACAGAGCTCTCCATGGTGCTGATCCTACAGACACAGAGCTGTCCACGGTGCTGATCCTACAGACACAGAGCTCTCCACGGTGCTGATCCTACAGACACAGAGCTCTCCATAGTACTGATCCTACAGACACAGAGCTCTCCATGGTACTGATCCTACAGACACAGAGCTCTCCATGGTGCTGATCCTACAGACACAGAGCTCTCCATGGTACTGATCCTACAGACACAGAGCTCTCCACGATACTGATCCTACAGACACAGAGCTCTCCACGGTGCTGATCCTACAGACACAGAGCTCTCCATGGTACTGATCCTACAGACACAGAGTTCTCCATGGTACTGATCCTACAGACACAGAGCTCTCCATGGTACTGATCCTACAGTCACAGAGCTCTCCATGGTGCTGATCCTACAGACACAGAGCTCTCCACGGTACTGATTCTACAGTCACAGAGCTCTCCATGGTACTGATCCTACAGACACAGAGCTATCCATAGTACTGATCCTACAGACACAGAGCTCTCCATGGTACTGATCCTACAGTCACAGAGCTCTCCATGGTGCTGATCCTACAGACACAGAGCTGTTCATGGCGCTGATCCTACAGACACATAGCTCTCCATGGTGCTGATCATACAGACACAGAGCTGTCCATGGTGCTGATCCTACAGTCACAGAGCTCTCCATGGTACTGATCCTACAGACACAGAGCTCTCCATGGTACTGATCCTACAGACACAGAGCTCTCCACGGTACTGATCCTACAGTCACAGAGCTCTCCATGGTGCTGAGTCTACAGACACAGAGCTCTCCATGGTACTGATCCTACAGACACAGAGCTCTCCACGGTACTGATCCTACAGTCACAGAGCTCTCCATGGTACTGATCCTACAGACACAGAGCTGTCCATGGTGCTGATCCTACAGACACAGAGCTCTCCATGGTACTGATCCTACAGACACAGAGTTCTCCATGGTACTGATCCTACAGACACAGAGTTCTCCATGGTACTGATCCTACAGACACAGAGCTCTCCACGGTACTGATCCTACAGTCACAGAGCTCTCCATGGTACTGATCCTACAGACACAGAGCTGTCCATGGTGCTGATCCTACAGACACAGAGCCCTCCACGGTACTGATCCTACAGTCACAGAGCTCTCCATGGTACTGATCGAACAGACGTAGCTCGTCCATGGTGGAGAATATAATAGATAGAATCGCAAAGGACTGTCTATGCAACTGGTTCCACACCAAGACATAGGCAGAGGGCACACGTCGTGGTTCTGGTCACACATCTCACTGTCTGCATCCATAGTTCAAGGAGAGAGACACAGAGTGATGCGTTGAAGATCTGGGTGCAAAAGATCGAAGGGAATGGGTTGATGATCAGTCGGACAAAGACTGAGTATATGGTGGCAAATTTCAGTGGAAATAATGTAGAAGTATTGCAAATTGTAAGTGACCAGTTAATGAAGACGAACGAGTTTAAGTACCTGGGTGTAACGATGTGTGTTGATGGATCACTCGAAGGAGAGATTAGAACAAGAACAAGGGCTGGATAGCTGAGATGGCGAGAGATGACTGGTGTGGTGTGCGATAAGAGGGTCCCAGTTTGGTTGAAGGGAAACGTGTGTAGTGTATTGTGTAGTGTATAGTGTAGTGTATAGTGTAGTGTATAGTGTAGTGTATAGTGTAGTGTATAGTGTAGTGTATAGTGTAGTGTATAGTGTAGTGTATAGTGTAGTGTATAGTGTAGTGCATAGTGTAGTGTAGAGTACAAGACAGTGATGAGGCCGGTGCTGTTGTATGGGGCCGAGTGCTGCTGGGGCACAAGAAAGAGGGAGGACCAAGCTACGGCAGTCACGGAGACGAGGATGTTGCGGTGGATGTTGGTTTAACAAGGAAGGACAGGGGGTGAGGAATGAAGAAGTGAGAGGAAGACTCGAGGTGGTAGAGATCACAGAGAAGATGAGAGAGAGAGGAAAGGCGCTGGTGTGGTTCGGTCATGTGGAGAGACGGCAGGAAATTACGTGGGTCAGAAGGTGCAAGTGATGCTCGTGGAAGGAAAGAGATCAAGAGGAATGCAGAAGAAGAGGTGGGGGCGATGTGGTGCGATCGGACATGGTGGGCCGAGGAGCCGAAAGAGAGAAGGCGCAGGACAGGGCAGCGTGGAGAGGCTTGGCAGGGACGGCGGACCCCACGTGAGTGGGGCAAACGCGTGGAAGAAGAAGAATAAGACAGAGTGATGCGTGCGGACGTCTCAACGACAGAGACAACGCTGCCCCTGGTGCTGATCTCACACAGGTGTGAACGTGTTCTCGTTCCACTCCTTCAGATTACATTTCTGTTGTCGGAAAGTTTCAGACACGGTCAGGGTGAAGCCATCCCAATCACTGCGCGAAATTATCTTCCCACGTGCAATCCTGTAACTGAGAATCACACTTTCTCGCCTAACTCGCTCAATTTGGGTGTCAGTGTGGCATCGTGGTAACATTTGTGCCTTGCAGCAAGACCCTTGTGGTATACATTTCTGACTACGGCATCTCTCTCTGTGTGGAGTTTGTATGTTCCCCTTCTCTCCTGCGTGGGTTTCCTCCAGGTTCTCCGCTTGAATCCCTCAGCTCCAGGGGTCGCCAGCAATGGGCAAATGGGCGAGTTAAATGGTGTTGGGGCCGTGTCGTGTGTATGAGAATCTGACCCATGATGCATCTGTTTGGTTGTATATGTGTTTATGTTAAAAGGTGCACCCGAGTGTACTGTGTCTCCGTGCGAGTATGCAGTTGTTATGTGTGCACGCGTACGTACGTGTATGAGTTTACATGTGTGTGTGTGTACTGTATATATGGGGAGCGGTGGTGTAGTGCTTAGCGCACTGCGCTGCAAACCCGGCAACCAGAGTTAGATTCCCGCACTGAGCCGTTTCTGTCACTCGCACGGCGTGTTGCAGTAAGAGGCGATCGCGGTCTGTGTGGTTGCCCCGTAAAGGGTTTTGCAAGTTTATGTGGCCCTCGGGAAGGGAAAGGTTTCCCACTTCTGGCTTACAGCGACGGATTGCAGTGCGCCCTCTGTCTCGGCGCGTCACCGTCTTGAGGATTGACGGGACACGCGTGGCCGCTCTTCCCGCGCCCACGAGGGGAGGAGGGGACGCAGCTCCCCGTGTTCTTTGCCGAGTGCGAAGTTGAAATCGTCTCCCTTGCTCACACCATCGTGGGGCGCTGCTGATATCCGTCACCGATGTGCTACACAGAAGGGCAATTTCCTGTAACAATTTCTATATTTTATTCATAAGTTAAACTTACTTTCCTGGATTTGTTCTAACTTCCTGGAACTGAATATAATTAGCGTAGCAAAACTTCGAGTATCGAATTGCTCAGTTTGGATGTGAGAAGAGTTGTTTACTCACCAGTCAGCTGACACTATTATGCGTGGCCCGTTAAACGGTGTACACGCAATTATTTTATCTATTTAGCTATGTGGTGGGTGGAGGGTCTCACGACACAGATTTGACCAGATTATTACATATGTATTATGTGTGTGTGCTCACTGATTAAATGTCCGCGCACACAACAGCAGCAACCACTAACCGGCGTCGACGTTGCTTTAAAGTGCGGCACGTTTCGCAGGCGTCGAGAAGGGAGATTCCGAACTGTGCCAGAGAAGATCTCTGGCGCTTTGTATGGAGTGACGAGCCAGGTAGCGTCCACGCAGCGTTATGCCGCTCGACTGATGAGGAGTCGAATCTCCGTTGCCAAACTGCAGCTGTTCATAAGCACACTGCTCATGTTCGGACACTTCTCTCTCTTGGCAACTGCCCCATCACTCACGGGGAGTGGAGTGTTTGATGACAAAATGCCCAGGCAGACGCGTTGTGGTTGTGGGTGGTAGTAGTCTCGTAAGTAGCAGGTTCCAGCCTCAACAGAAGCGTCTCAAACTCCTCCGAGTGAGCAGCAATTACCAGATCATCAACATATATAACATAGCGAAAGAGAGTTATCCCTTGACTACACCCGTGCATTGATCATCTTCCCTTTGTATCAGTTATACCAGATGGAAATTCCACCAGTGCAGCCATGGGAAGCTTCTTGAACTACGTAGTCAAAGAAGATGCGAAATTGTATGCGAGTGAGAGGACATTCAAGTGCTGATAGCGGGCACATGTGAATGCCGGAACGGCACACGACGGGGTGAGTGGCCAGCACCACGTCCGGCCGCCTTTGTCTTCCTAGTGCTGATTAGATGTTTAGATTAGATCAGATTTCATTTATTTCAACAGGACGGGCCCAATATGTGTTCGGGCGCTGTTCTATTGGCGTCCTGTAATGTTTATACTCTGCAACAGGTACTCGTTTGAGGCTGAGTCGACCTATTGGGAGACAAAGGATCAGTTGAAATATTGGCGCAGTGCACTAACCACTGCACCAGCGCTCCGCACACAGACAGTCTCCACGCGCCAAGCTTCCCACATTTCCATAATAGATTCCCATTCCTCGCGATCATTAATTAGACACCGTCCATTCATTCCCACTGTATTAGGTGTCCATTCACTTCTTAATTGTGCAGTCAATTCGCATGTAAATCAGGCGAGACGCGAGGGGCGGGGAGAGCCGAGGGGAGGGGAGGAGCGCGGGGAGTGGACCACAACATTCACTATCGTCGAGATCTGTGAGCTAAAACGATATCCGCTCACTCTCATGGAGTTCATTGGATCAAACGTTAACCGCACTTGGCAACCAACAACCCATACCCCTAGCCGTGCACACCGCCTCTCGCACTCACCCGCACGCACCGATATAAACACACACACAAGTGTGGACCCAAATAACCACATCGCACACAGCACAAAGTGTCAACTTGGGTGAGGCTCAGTATTGGTTCAGTCACCGATGTTGGCCGTGAGCAGGAATATAAATGGGTAGCAGGGCGCGTGGCGCACGACGCGAACCGCGCGGGACCTCTGCCCGGGCCTGGTCGATCGTCCCTCGTGCTTCGGGGAATGGAAATTTATGAAAACGATTGGACCAAAGGTCAAAGAGTTTCTCTCAAGATCGACCTCGTTCCCATAACGACGCATGAGGAGCCTCCGACGAGTCCACGCTCACTGAACCCGGTGGCGCGGTCTAGCAGGAGGGGTCCCGGCAATCGCGGGCGGCGCGAGCTGACGGGCGGCGCGAGCTGACTGTGGAACTGCGACAGCGAAGTCGTCGCCCGGCCACTCGCAAACGTCACCTGGGCGCGGCAATCTACCCTCATCCTCTCCCCTCGTCTCCTGCCCCTTCTCTCCTCCTCCTCTCTCTCTCTCCTCTCCTTGCCTCTCCTCCTCTCTCCTGTCACCTCACCTTCTTGCCTCTTCTCTCATCCTCTGCTCCGAGGGCTCAGATGCCGTGATGGAGCGAGGCGTCGAGTTGAGGCGACGGGGCTCACGCTCTCGCGCAGAGGGGACACGCCGAGACACGTGGCCAGAGGTGTGCAGGGACGGGGCGCGCATCACAAACATACTGCCACCACGAGCCGGGTTCGCTCACCACGTGTCCAATAAAGGCGACATCTCCAAGCAAGGGATTAAAAAAGGTCAGGCAAGGGAGGGATGTAATCTCACTAATCAGTCATTCAATCGTGTGCGTGAGCAGCGGAGTGTGTGTTTTTGCATGATACCTGTTAGTATATTTCACCTGATTCATCTCTGGAAGTCTTGGGGAGGCTTTAATCTGGGAGTGCATTGCTCATGGCTGGTGGTGATGATGACAATAATCGCTGATTCCTAACGCTCATCGTACGCACCGCCGCACTGAGAAAGACAAAGATCCCCGTATAGCCTTACCAAACTAGAGGGGGCAAGTGCTGTTCGCGAGTAGACACACCGACAGGCATACGGCTACACGCGTCTCTCTATGATCATTGAATATTCTTGCCTAGAAAATCCCTTGGGATGGAACGTCTCGCTTGCAACGGTGGCCAGCGTGTGCACGGTGTGCACGGACACACGTGCGTGTGCACGGTGTGCACGGACACACGTGCGTGTGCACGGTGTGCACGGACACACGTGTGTGTGCACGGTGTGCACGGACACACGTGTGTGTGCACGGTGTGCACGGTGTGCACGGACACACGTGTGTGTGCACGGTGTGCACGGACACATGTGTGTGTGCACGGTGTGCACGGACACACGTGTGTGTGCACGGTGTGCACGGACACACGTGTGTGTGCACGGTGTGCACGGACACACGTGTGTGTGCACGGTGTGCACGGTGTGCACGGACACACGTGTGTGTGCACGGTGTGCACGGTGTGCACGGACACACGTGTGTGTGCATGGTGTGCACGGACACACGTGTGTGCACGGTGTGCACGGACACACGTGTGTGTGCACGGTGTGCACGGACACACGTGTGTGTGCACGTGACATGCGGACTAGGTGCGGGTAGCTCGGCGTAATCGCGCGAATCGCAGAGCACGAAGGCGAGTTTCCAGGTGGCCCCCTCGCACGCGAGATGTCCCATCTCACGTGGTTCGCCAGGTCGAATATTTCGACAAAACGAGACGAGAAACGCGAGTTGAGTAAGGAGCGAACTCGGCTTCTGAGCGCTACAAGAGTCGCGGATTAAATGAAGAACCGCCCAATCCCCCCCTACCCCTCGTCCCCTTCCTCCTGGCGTTACGGGTCTGTGGGACAAACTCCGACCATTGTCCACCTGCCATCGTCACCAGCGGCGACTCAAACACTCGGGTTGCTTCGTGGTGCCAAGTGGACCCCGTGGACACCAGGCGCCTCGCGCACTGGAGAGCAGCGCAGTGCGTGGGAGCCTTTAGCGGGACACGGGGAGCTCCAGGGAGCCGCGGTGGAGAGAGGGTGGAGTGGGAGAGAGGGTGGAGTGGGAGAGAGGGTGGAGTGGGAGAGAGGGTGGAGAGAGGGTGGAGTGGGAGAGAGGGTGGAGTGGGAGAGAGGGTGGAGTGGGAGAGAGGGTGGAGTGGGAGAGAGGGTGGAGAGAGGGTGGAGTGGGAGAGAGGGTGGAGTGGGAGTGATGGTGGAGTGGGAGTGATGGTGGAGTGGGAGAGAGGGTGGAGTGGGAGAGAGGGTGGAGTGGGAGTGATGGTGGAGAGAGGGTGGAGTGGATCCCTGAACCGCTATGTGATCACAGCCCTCACGCCCATCGGCTCGGAGCGGCAAGTGCAGTTGTGTTCTTATCCTCATTTGATCTTTTCCGGTTTTTAATTTTTGCTCTTATTTTGACAAGCGAGCAATCCCTGTCCCCCCTCCTCCTCACCACCCCCACCACCCCCACCACCGTACTCCCCACCACCCCCACCACCCTACTCCTCACCACCCCTACCACCCCCACCACCCTACTCCTCACCACCCCCACCACCCCCACCTTGTTTCTCCAGAACACGGTGCCTCGAGTCATTAGCGCACACGCTGCACGTAGGTTAATTTCTATGATAATCAAACCATCTGTGTTATTATCATCACGTATTATTAATATTATTATTTACATTAACTTACTTTTCGCAGGAGATACATCTCGGATGGTGAAAACATTGCGAGAAGAGATCCCACCGGAGGTCTGTCTCCACTGCTGGATGAAGGTTTGCTGCCCCCACCACCGCCATGATGATGGCGTTGTTTTGAGGTGCGTGCGCTCTGTGAATGAAGAGGCGTCGTACAAACAGAGCGATTCCTCGGCCAACTCGCCGTCGCACACGTGGCGATGGCGACTGTGCTGATCTCCCCCACCTCACTCGTGGATCTTCGCTGACAACATTGTGATTCTGACTTCTTAGAGCGTGTTCTGAAGATGCTTGGCGCAGTTTCAAGCCAAACGTCGTCGCGCATGTAATCGCTGCCCATGCTTCGTGAGAATGGATCTTGAACTCGAACGGCGAGTGAGCTGAAACAGTAATGGTCATTCGCCCGCTGTTCAATGCTTGTCCACCCCGCGTAACGTTTTAATTCGTTTGGCTGTATCGGGTGGTTGAGGGTCTTACGACAAAAACTTGGTCAGATCATTTACGTGGCCTTACCTCAACAGCCTTTTACGAGTATTTTAATATTGCCGTTTGTTGCCGGCGACTAGACGTTTCGGGCTTTGGGCCAGTCCCCAGAAACTGTGTAAAAACGCATTTCAATGAGAACGGCCTTCTCGAGTCTCACTTTTCTCTCTTCCAGGGGAGTCTGCTCCTTCGGGACTGTGAGTCGCGAATGCCGTGAAGGAAGTGTGAAGGAAGTGTGAAGGAAGTGTGAAGGAAGCGTGAAGGAAGTGTGAAGGAAGTGTGAAGGAAGCGTGAAGGAAGTGTGAAGGAAGCGTGAAGGAAGTGTGAAGGAAGCGTGAAGGAAGTGTGAAGAAAGCGTGAAGGAGGCGTGAAGGAAGCGTGAAGGAAGTGTGATGGAAGCGTGAAGGAAGCGTGAAGGAAGCGTGAAGGAAGTGTGAAGGAAGTGTGAAGAAAGCGTGAAGGAAGTGTGAAGGAAGCGTGAAGGAAGTGTGAAGGAAGTGTGAAGAAAGCGTGAAGGAGGCGTGAAGGAAGCGTGAAGGAAGTGTGAAGGAAGCGTGAAGGAAGCGTGAAGGAAGCGTGAAGGAAGTGTGAAGAAAGCGTGAAGGAAGCGTGAAGGAAGTGTGAAGGAAGTGTGAAGAAAGCGTGAAGGAGGCGTGAAGGAAGCGTGAAGGAAGCGTGAAGGAAGCGTGAGGGAAGTGTGAAGGAAGTGTGAAGAAAGCGTGAAGGAAGCGTGAAGGAAGTGTGAAGGAAGTGTGAAGGAAGTGTGAAGAAAGCGGGAAGGAGGCGTGAAGGAAGCGTGAAGGAAGTGTGAAGGAAGTGTGAAGGAAGCGTGAAGGAAGTGTGAAGGAAGCGTGAAGGAAGTGTGAAGGAAGTGTGAAGGAAGCGTGAAGGAAGCGTGAAGGAAGCGTGAAGGAGGAAGTGTTTCACGCGTGGACGGGAGTCGAAGTCGCCAGAGAAACCCGACCGCCACGTACACGAGAGGGAGTTCGCTATCAGACCTCGGCACGGATTGATTCAGGGAACCCACTGGCTGTACGTGCATCTCATGGCCACATCCGAGGGGGGGAGTGGGGAGAGAGCACAGCAGAGAGAGAGAGAAGAAAGAGTACGAGGCGTGCGCAGTAGAGGATTTAGGGTGCTGATCACAACGCACTCAGCAAATGATCCCCTACTTGGCATGCGTGAACGCAGCTGGCACCACGAGGGGGAGGCGGAGGAGTGGGCGGTGGTGTAGGGGGCGGTGGAGGTGGTTCGGGGAGGAGGAGGGGGGGTGGGGAGGGGGCAGTGTAGGGGGCGGTGGAGGTGGTTCGGGGAGGAGGAGGGGGGGAGGGGGCGGAGGAGGGGGCGGTGTAGGGGGTGGTGGAGGAGGTGGAGGAGGAGGGGGGAGGGGGCGGTGGAGGAGGGGGGGGAGGCGCAAACTTAATTGGCTGCTCGTTAATTGCCGCTCACGCGTGAGAGAGGGAGAGCGATTGCGTGGGAGGCTGTCCACAAATGTCGCCGCCAACGCGTTCGTAAAAGATGTGAGATACGAGTTATCTATATATCTGTATAAATATACCAGCTGCAGCAGCTGCAGCCGATCGGGTGGAGGCTGGTGAATCATCATCATTGTGTGACGGCTCTACGATGAGAACTGCAACTGAAAAGAGCATCACGAAGTATGAAGAGACGCACACTTGGACTTGCACGGAGAGGCACACGTGGATTGGAGAACACAGGCGGATAGAGACCGCATTTGCTGTGGAACAGAGTCAGCTTGGGCCACGACATGAAGCGTGGAGGGCTAACGTGTGTTGTATGTATGTTGTATGTATGTTGTATGTATGTTGTATGTATGTTGTATTTGTGTATGTTGAACTTCTTTTGCACCGTACGTAGCCAGCCGTGCTAATCCGAGGAGCAACCGTCGTGCGAGATTGGTGATGGGGGAATGGCACCCAACGAAGAGGAGGCGCCCCGAGGAGATGGAGCGTGGAACTGCGCTCGTGAGCACGCGCGAGACGGATTGTGGCGTCGCTGGGCGTGACGGATGAGCGGCGGCGTGGGGAGGCCTCCATCCAGCAGTGGACGGAGCTCGTCGCTCACAATGACGACCACAACTTGACGTGGACGACTTCACGTTTGTTTCAAGGCCGGATATATTCCAAATACATAAAAACACATCTAAATGTGCGGATGCTTATTTATGTATTTCTCGCCCGTTGTCGGCTCCGCGGGCCGCCGTCATCATTATTCTGGGGCCGCGCGAGGCGGAGGAGGAGAGCGCTTAGGATGCTGGCGGCGGCAGAGGCGGCAGAGGTAATGGCTCGGAAAATGTCGCGACCACAACGCGGCCAGTGGGGGACACCCGCGGCGCTTCGCGGGGCGGGGGCTCTCGACAGCCCCCCCCCCACTTCTGTTAATCCACTGCTGGATGAGGGCCTTGCCCTTCCCCACCCCGCGCCGTGCGGGTCGTGGTCATTGTTCGGCCACGCCTCACCGGGATCCAGGATTGTGCCGCGCTCCGTGGATGCCCAGGGCGCTCGACCGCGACAGAGGCGCGCATCTCGCCTCCAATCCATCGCAGTCCGCGCACGAGAGCCGGGCCCTGGTCGCACGCGCGCCTCCTGCTCGTTCTCGCGGCTGTCCGACGCGGGCTTGAAAGCTCCATTAATGAGAACAACAAAAGAAACGCCACTAATTCTCGAAGCGCCGTCACCCCGCGCTCTGGCGACGTCACTGAGGTGTCGCTTGCGTGCCGTCTAATTCGGCTGCGGTGTGAGCTCATGGAGCCTGTGGCGGGCAGGAATAGTCCCAACTCCAACCCCATAGCCCTGCACGTGATAGTCCACTCTATCTCCAATCAAATCCGTGACCCGATATCCACAATCCGATCGCTCACCTGAACCCGGTCCCGAAGCCAAACGATCTCGACTCCCCCCCCCTCATCATCATCATCACAACTGTCCCAACTCCCTCTGCCCACTTCTGCCAAGGCGTGATGCCGTCTGCCACGTGACTTGGTTGTCCTTTCCCCACACCTCCGATTAGCGCGATTGGCTACGTACGGTGCAAAAAAAGTTCAACGTGCATACGTGCATCCGCATGGAGTGTGGAGGTTCACCTGGCCAGAGCTGGCTCAACGGGGAAGCGAGCGGCGAGCAAATCTTGGTTGGGGGAGGCGGGGGGGTGACTCAGCCCATCATCCCTCCCTCCGGGGTCGATATAATAGAGACCACTTTGTGTGGAAGTGAACAGTGGTTGCCCTCTGGATAGACCCGCCCGCGCCAGCGGAACGAGGAACTTCCACCGCTGGCGCTGCAGGGCTTTAAACAGGAAGTAAGCTCATCTCTCCTCGACGCCCAGTTGAGCACCAGGAGGTGCCTCTGTGAGCGAGACGAGCACGTGGGGCAGCTCACTCACAGCTCGTAGAGACGGCGAACAACGCCGCCTGGGCCCATCGGCTGAAGCGTGATCGCCGTGAAGAGCGGCCTTTCCCGCCTGGGTGGGGAGCGTGAGAATCGATTTTAATCGATGGATCGATAAGTCATGGCTGCATTTCCAAGACAATCAATAGGTAGATAATTCGCCTTCTTCACACGTCAGTTGTTTCCGCGTGAAAATGCACAAGTTGCATTTTTTTACAAATCCCTTCAGCCACACGGCCTTCGTTCCGGGATGGGATAATTTCCGCAGCATTGGGTTCAACACAAGAACAACTCCGGACCTCCGACATTAATGGTCTCATCATCATCAGCAGCAGCAGCAGAGTGGGGCTCGCTCGCACAGAGTCCGTGTAACTGATGTCCCGGCGATCGCTGGCTCACTGCAGCCACAATCTCTCCCCGTCGGTCTCTCGCTTCATCGTCACTCTTTATCGCTACTGGAGTCATCCCAGGAGTACCTGACGGATATTATCTTTTGTTAGGATGAGACTGATACCCGTAGTATGTGAGTATATTTACATAATATCGCGTTATCAAATTCACCGTGGTGTACATTTCCTTGCTAAGATGTAGTGAACGTGAAAACGTATCTTCACACACACACACGCGCGCGCGCACGCGCATAGATAAGTGCATAAATAAATACCTCCCGTATAGCCTTAACAGGCTATTGGGGAAAATGCCGAAAGCAAGCGCCTATAAAGGCCGGCACGGCACATGGAAGGGTGGGTGGCCAGCACCGCGCCCGACCGCCTTTGTGTCTCCAGTGGCAATGTTTACTCATCGCACAAAATACTCATTTGACGCTGAGTCGACCTAGGTGAGGCCCAGGACCGGTTCAGATAATCGTTAATAGTGTTGCCCGTGAGCGGGAATAGAACTCGGGTCGCCGGGTTCGTAGTGCAGAGTGCTCACCGCTCCACTATCGCTACCCAAAAGACAAAGACATGGGTTTGATTCGTGGGTGCCCTGTGCACGTGGACATACGTGTGGCCACGTGTGCGCACGTGGAGAGCGATGGGTCAGTGGTTAGCGCGCTGCGCTATAAACACGGCGATCCGAGTTCGATGACACGTTCGCGGCCAACATCGCTGACGAATATCTGAGCCGGGCATGGGTCTTCTCGAAGTAAACCCACACGCAGACCTCCCACACACCTCACACACACACCTCCTCCCACCGCCATGCCCCCCCACGCACCCCACACACACCTCCCACGCGCCCCTCCCACGCACCCCCCCCCCACCTTCCATAGCCACGCACAGCTGTGGCGCGGCTGGTCCGTGCGGACCGCGAGGGGGAGCGGCTGTGAAGCGGCCATCGAACGAACCCAAGTTCGCTCCGTGAGGTCGACCACAAATAAACCCCAAAACAAATCGGTGATGGGCGGGCGGCGTAGCAACAAATCTTACCGATCGGTTTATTTTGAGCCCTCGCCCGATCCAGGAGAGAGGGGGCAGTCCAGACCCTGATCCTGACTCCCCGAGTCTCGACTTTGGAACCCTGAGGCTGCCGCTGAAAAATGAGCTCGGCGCTGAGACGCTTCGTCTTTTCCTGCCGACAGCCGGCGGCAGGAGCGAGGGGAATGAATTGAATCCTTGCCAGAAATTGCGTCCTGAGTCCTGTTGTTTGTATGTGGGGGGAGGATGATGGGGGGGGGGGGTACAGCCTCTCGCGGGGCCTCAATCTTCGGCACGCGGCCACAATGCAAGCCCGACAGTCGAATGTTTCACTCGGACAGTCCCCGAGAATGGAATACCTCATCAAGTGTCAACCTCCGATGCTTTTCGGGCTGTTCCTCGCGTTGTTCGGCACGATGTCCGACGTTTTTCTCCACGTTCTTTCTCAGGAATCTGATCGAAGTACATCACAACACGTGGAGCGAAAAGGCAGCAAAGTTATAGATTCGAGATGAATGTGCACGTGTTGGTTGTGTGTGTGTTCATCTCCACCCTGGACACGCTTTGCTTATGAAATGATTCCATGTCGAGGGTGTTTCCCGGTGAAATGTTTTAACTCACAAACATATCATCAGCAGGAGCAGCAGCAGCGATCCACCGCTGTACGAAGGCTTCTCCGCGGAATTTCGGCCAGGAAGGTTGTTCGACCATACTTCACCGCGCTGGTCAGAAGAGCAGGCTGGTGAAGGAGGCCTGTTCAGATTGATGTATATTGAACTTATTTCGCACCGTGGCTATAATCACTCGCCCCTGATGTTAGCCATGGCCATGAAGCAAATCCAAGTAGGCAGACATCTTAACACATAGCACATGTACAATGAAGGAGTAGTCCCCGAAACGTCGGTTATTGTATATGTTGCCTTAAAAGGTCAGATTTTTTTGACGAACGTTTTAGGATTGTTTTGTTGTTGTTATTTGTGCTCGGACACCACTGTCAACGCAGCAGCATCGCACAAATAATTGGTTGAATCAAGAGCACAGGCTCGCCGTGCAGTGCGCGAACCACTCTGCGCACGCCGCTCCCTGCGATCGCTCCTCCACCGGCGCCAGCTCTCGTGGTGAGCAACCGCCGCTGTCCGTGACGCTGACCCCATGTCTCTCACCCCCATCGACTTCACACGAAGCGGAGCGCCGTGTAGACGCCGAGGAGGACATGCCTCGAGACACAGAGGGAGACAAACACAGAAACACTGCACTGGGACACAGACACACCGGGACACAGACACACACTGGGACACAGACACACTGCCAAAGAGTGGCTCCCACCGCTCCAGACTGCTGCTGGAAGAGGGACGCAGAGAGACAGGCACAGACGCGACCGGACAGACTGAGGGACAGGGCACGAGAGACAGACGGAGACACGGAGACAGACAGACAGCGACATTTACATTCAGAGGGACAGATATACACGGAGAGAGACACCCGGAGACACAGCGGTAGCGGCGTAAAACACAAATAGGCAGGCATCGTCAAAGACAGTGTCTCTCCTGTCTGCAACGTGCATGTCTCTGTGTTTGTCTCTCGTCGTCTCTCTCTATAATGATACACGTGTGTGTATATATATGTAAAGGCTTACACATACACCATACATAGCCTACGGATAGCGTTTCTTTGGATTCATCCACTTGATACCCGCGGCTTTAAACATATTCAAGGTTTGATATTAATTGAGCGCTGCTAAATGGCCAATTAGGTGGCGCATTCGCTAAGCGAGCCCGAGAGGTCGGCACGGGGTGGGGGGGGGTCGCTGTTAGCGAGCAGCAGCCGCGGCAGGTGTGTGTGGGAGGTGTGTGTGTGGGAGGTGTGTGTGGTGTGTGTGTGTGTGGGAGGTGTGGTGTGTGTGAGGTGTGTGTGTGTGTGGGAGGTGTGTGTGTGTGAGGTGTGTGTGGGAGGTGTGTGTGGTGTGTGTGTGTGTGTGGGAGGTGTGTGTGTGTGTGGGAGGTGTGTGTGTGTGTGTGGGAGGTGTGTGTGTGAGGTGTGTGTGGGAGGTGTGTGTGTGTGTGGTGTGTGTGAGGTGTGTGTGTGTGAGGTGTGTGTGAGGTGTGTGTGTGTGTGAGGTGTGTGTGTGTGAGGTGTGTGTGAGGTGTGTGTGTGGGAGGTGTGTGGGAGGTGTGTGTGGTGTGTGTGTGTGTGGGAGGTGTGTGTGGTGTGTGTGTGTGTGTGAGGTGTGTGTGGTGTGTGTGTGTGTGTGAGGTGTGTGTGAGGTGTGTGTGTGTGTGAGGTGTGTGTGAGGTGTGTGTGTGTGTGTGAGGTGTGTGTGGTGTGTGTGTGTGTGGGAGGTGTGTGTGGTGTGTGTGTGTGTGTGAGGTGTGTGTGAGGTGTGTGTGTGTGTGTGAGGTGTGTGTGGTGTGTGTGTGTGGGAGGTGTGTGTGTGGGAGGTGTGTGTGTGGGAGGTGTGTGTGTGTGGGAGGTGTGTGTGTGGGAGGTGTGTGTGTGGGAGGTGTGTGTGGGAGGCGTGTGTGTGGGAGGTGTGTGTGTGAGGTGTGTGTGGGAGGTGTGTGTGGTGTGTGTGTGTGAGGTGTGTGTGTGGGAGGTGTGTGTGTGGGAGGTGTGTGTGGTGTGTGTGTGTGTGTGTGGTGTGTGTGGTGTGTGTGTGTGTGGGAGGTGTGTGTGTGTGTGTGTGTGGTGTGTGGGAGGTGTGTGTGTGGGAGGTGTGTGTGTGTGGGAGGTGTGTGTGTGTGTGGGTGTGTGGGAGGTGTGTGTGTGGGAGGTGTGTGTGTGTGAGGTGTGTGTGGGAGGTGTGTGTGTGGGAGGTGTGTGTGTGGGAGGTGTGTGTGTGGGAGGTGTGTGTGGGAGGTGTGTGTGTGGGAGGTGTGTGTGTGGGAGGTGTTTGTGGTGTGTGTGTGTGAGGTGTGTGTGGGAGGTGTGTGTGTGGGAGGTGTGTGTGTGGGAGGTGTTTGTGGTGTGTGTGTGTGAGGTGTGTGTGGGAGGTGTGTGTGTGGGAGGTGTGTGTGTGGGAGGTGTGTGTGTGGGAGGTGTGTGTGTGGGAGGTGTGTGTGTGGGAGGTGTTTGTGTGGGAGAGAGGTGTGTGTGGGGGGGGTGGGAGGTGTGTGTGTGGGAGGTGTGTGTGGGGGTGTGTGTGTGGGAGGTGTGTGTGTGTGGGAGGTGTTTGTGTGGGAGAGAGGTGTGTGTGGGGGGGGGTGTGGGAGGTGTGTGTGTGTATGTATGTGGCAGATAATCTTTTCGGTGTAGGACATTTCAGCAGGACCTGTGTATTTGCTTTATTGACCTGGTCAAGGCCTACGACACCATCAACAGGCGAGGGCTCTGCGTTATTCCCCGTAGTTTCGGGGTCCCTGACTCTCTGCTCACAACCGTTAAGGACCTTCACGACGGCGCACTGGCCCTGGCGAAGCTGCGTGGCCTGGAGTCGGAGCTATTTTCTGTTCACCTTGGCATCTGACGGGGATGTTCCGCGACTTCCTATCAGCGAGCCTTCGACGCTTCACGTGGCCTCCAGGTAAACCTAGCTTGGCACAAGCGCAGTGCTGACGTCCCCGCCCCTTCGTGGCGATCGGCGCTTGTCGTAGCTGTCGATGGAGATCTCTTCACGCAGCTCGCTTAGCGAGGCGGCGCGCACGTAACGAGCAATGCGATCGACCCAGCGGGACAACCCTTAACCTAAATATAGCGCGGCAGTTTAATTAACAAAGGATTGTCATTAGCCATCATTTCTGCCTTATAACACAACTGAGCAATTACCATTACGCCTTCTAATGCAGTAATGATTAGCCCACGCCTACACACGTGTGTGGACACAGCCGCGAGGAGCGGTGGGGTAGCGGTTAGCGCGCTGCGCTACGAGCCCGACGATCTGAGTTCGATTCCCGCTCACGGCTAACATCAGTGACGATTATCTGAACCGGTCCTGCGCCTCCTCTAGGTCGACTCAGCCTTAAATGAGTACCTGGTGCGGTGTGTAAACATCGCCACTGGGGAGACAAAGGCGGCCGGGCGTGGTGCTGGCCCACCCACCCCCTCGTGTGCCGAGCCGGCCTTAATAGGTGCTCGCTAACAGCACTTGCCCCAACAGTCTGTTAAGGCTACACGGGGGATCTTCGCCTTGTCCACAGCCGCACACAGACACGGCCACGCGCGTGCGCCTCGCGATGATCGCTGCATTACGGCTCCGCGCAATTGCTCCGAGTTGCAGTGACACCATTCGGGGGAGGGGGGGGGTGAAGGAGGGGGATGAGGGGGGTGCGAGAGAGGGGGAGAGATGAGATGAAGAGGGGTGCGTGGGGAGCGTGCGTGGGGAGGGCTGAGAGGGTAGGCGTGAGAGGGGAAGGGTCAGGAGGGAGGGATGAGAGGGGAGGGGTGCGAGGAGGTGACAGGGCGGATTGTCTGGCCCAGTCGCTCAACCCCCACCCCTTAACCATCCCCCACCTCACCCCTCCCCTCCACCCCTCCCCAGGATCGGCTGAGATTTTCCATTCCTCATGTTGGCCGTGAGCGCAAATCAAACTGGCGTCACATGGTGAAGTCGCGCGGGACGCAAACCACTGCGCCACCGCTCGCCACACGCGCGCGCCGCGTGACTCTTTGGATCGGCAGGAAGGCATTCGATTGACCGTTATCAAGACTCCAATGAATACATAGCACCACTGCATACACTCTAAGTTATAAATACAATTATTGTTATAGGAGTACTGTTTTAACAACCCATACACTGTATCCATTTATAGTTAAAAATACCCTCGGTGTAGGTGTATTTATAGTTTTGTATTATTAATACACCGGAGTTGGGAATCATCGTGGAAAATCTCCACCACCTGCGTTGTTGACAGCGATGCAGAGGTGGCGCAGTGGTTAGCGCAGCAAAGTTTTAGTAATTTCTGGCCACGGACAACATCAGCGGCGAGTGATCCCAGAACCGCGGCTGCGCGCCAAGCGCCCCCACCATTGTGCTGAACATAACAATAACAGCGGGGGCAGTAAAACTTTCTGTACGGACAGACGATGTATGTGGGCAGGAGCGACCCGTTGCGCGTGCAGCCGAGAGGAGGAGGAGGAGGTTTTGTTGCCAATCGCCGTCAGCAATCACGGCCCCGGGGGAGCTGGCGGCACCGTTGCACAACGCCTCGCACGGCCGTCTCTCGGCCCCAAGACCTACTGGGGCATTGGGTAGATACTGGGGAGGTGTTGGGGTGGTGTTGGGAGGTGTTGGGGAGATACTGGGGAGGGTGTTGGGGGGTGTTGGGGAGGTGTTGGGGGGTGTTGGGGGGGTGTTGGGGGGTGTTGGGGGTGTTGGGGGGGTGTTCGGGGGTGTTGGGGGGTGTTGGGGGGGTGTTGGGGAGGTGTTGGGGGGTGTTGGGGGGGTGTTGGGGGGTGTTGGGGAGGTGTTTGGGAGGTGTTGGGGGGTGTTGGGGAGGTGTTGGGGGGGTGTTGGGGGGTGTTGGGGAGGTGTTGGGGGGTGTTGGGGGGGTGTTGGGGAGGTGTTGGGGGGTGTTGGGGGGGTGTTGGGGGGTGTTGGGGAGGTGTTGGGGGGTGTTGGGGGGGGTGTTGGGGGGTGTTGGGGAGGTGTTGGGTGGTGTTGGGGAGGTGTTGGGGGGTGTTGGGGGGTGTTGGGGGGTGTTGGGGAGGTGTTGGGGGGTGTTGGGGGGTGTTGGGGAGATACTGGGTAGATACTGGGGAGGTGTTGGGGGTGTTGGGGAGGTGTTGGGGGGTGTTGGGGAGGTGTTGGGGGGTGTTGGGGGGGTGTTGGGGGGTGTTGGGGAGGTGTTGGGGAGGTGTTGGGGGGTGTTGGGGAGGTGTTGGGGGGTGTTGGGGAGGTGTTGGGGGGTGTTGGGGGGTGTTGGGGAGATACTGAGGGGGTGTTGGGGGGTGTTGGGGAGGTGTTGGGGGGTGTTGGGGGGGTGTTGGGGAGGTGTTGGGGGGTGTTGGGGGGGTGTTGGGGGGTGTTGGGGAGGTGTTGGGGGGTGTTGGGGGGGGGTGTTGGGGGGTGTTGGGGAGGTGTTGGGGGGTGTTGGGAGGTGTTGGGGAGATACTGGGGAGGTGTTGGGGGTGTTGGGGGGTGTTGGGGAGGTGTTGGGGGGTGTTGGGGGGGGGGGTGTTGGGGGGTGTTGGGGAGGTGTTGGGGGGTGTTGGGAGGTGTTGGGGAGATACTGGGGAGGTGTTGGGGGTGTTGGGGGGTGTTGGGGAGGTGTTGGGGGGGTGTTGGGGGGGTGTTGGGGGGTGTTGGGGAGGTGTTGGGGGGTGTTGGGGGGTGTTGGGGGGTGTTGGGGGGTGTTGGGGGGGGTGTTGGGGGGGTGTTTGGAGGTGTTGGGGAGGTGTTGGGGTGTGTTGGGGAAGTGTTGGGGAGGTGTTGGGGGGGTGTTGTGGGGGTGTTGGGGGGTGTTGGGGGGTGTTGGGAGGTGTTGGGGAGGTGTTGGGGTGTGTTGGGGAGGTGTTGGGGGGGTGTTGTGGGGGTGTTGGGGGGTGTTGGGGAGGTGTTGTGAGGGTGTTGGGGAGATTTCGTGGGACGACCCCCACAGACAACACGGCAGGCGCGCACAGTGGGGGGGGGGGGGTAACTGTGGATGTGGCGCGGCGTTGAACAGCCACAAAGAGCCCCGAGAGAGAGAAGACGACTCCTTGCGCTGTCCCCCCCCACTCGCTGTCCCCCCTCCCCACCCCACTCGCTACACCACCCCCCACTCGTAACCCCCCTCCACTCGTAACCTCAGCTAATGGAGGATGAGCTGTGCGTGTTATCGACGTGGGAGGAAACCGGAGCACACGGAGATGACGCACGCCTTGCGCGAGGGTGCAACACTCTATCCTCCTGTAGATGGACACAGGTGGCGAATCGTCCACCTGCTTTACTGCCTTCTCCTTGCGAGCCAGGGTATGGCACCTCCTCCACACCCACGACGTCAGTGCGGTGATCCACCAACGCTCGCTGCTGCCTCCACGCACGCAGGCACGCACGCACGCACGCAGGCACGTATGTTGAACTTCTTTCGCATCGTACGTAGCCAACCGGCGCTAATGGGAGGCGATCCACGTCGCTTGACTCCACGCGGCTCCCACTGCCGCCCGGCTGCCTTGCTGTGGACAGACACTGCGCTCAAAGCACAGTGGTGGGATTTGAGGGGCAACGACGTCGCATTTCATTTCGCTTGTGAGGCATTGACTGTGGAAACCGGTTCAGAGTTGTTTTCTCGTATTAATACCGACTCGTTATTATGAAAAAAACGTACTTCGTGACCTTTGTCATTGAATAATGACCGTCATCAACAGTATCATCAGTGACTTACCATTAGCATAACACACGTAATAAGTGTACAATAATCCTTATCGGCGCTACACATTATCTCCTGTTATGTGTTATTAGAGTTTTGCGTCGAACTAACAGAGAGGGGCCTTGCTTTATCACAATAGGCAGTTCACCGGCAGCAATGCTTCAATGACGGCTGACTGCCGATGAGACACTGCGTTGTTGTACTAAACATGCTGCTGAATGTTTGCACTCCTATCAGGCCGCGTAGCCGATGGGATGTGTAAAATGAACGAATGGTGTTGTGTTTTAATGTGGAGGGGCAGACACGGGACGGGGCGAATGAACTGCTGATTTACTTCGAATTACAGCATCCGGGAGTGTCCCAGCGATCTCAACAACGCTCGCTCCCCCGTGCCCCTGCAAGGTAAGGAGGGGCGTTCGCTCTGCTCAATCAGCTCTTGAGATTAAAGCACAAGGGTCATTAGACATCAGGGGAGCATCTATACATGCCTCTCCGTGTATTACGACGCCAGGTGAGGGTTGTTAGGTCACGCCGAGGCGCGTGTCAAAGCCGCCGTGCTGCGGAGTCGGCCCAAGTCTGTAACAGCAGCGCCCCCCCCAACACCCCCCAACACCCCCTCCCCCCACGCCCCAACACCCCCCCAACACCCCTCCCCCCACATCATTGAACGACGCCTGTAATCAAAGCCGTGCAGTTCGCGTGCCCTTATTTGGTGTTTGGCACCACGTGACGCGGCTGCAGCGCTACCAGTGCAGCGCTTGGTTTTTTTCCACTGCCCCGTGCGCCCCGACTCGCGACGCAGCCACCTGGCCCCGATGCCGCTGCTCTGCTGCTGTCGCTGCCGCTGCTGCTGTTCCTGCTGCTGCTGTTCCTGCTGTTCCTGCTGCTGCTGTTGCTTCTACTGCTGCTCTGCTGTTCCTGCTGCTGCTACTGCTGCTCTGCTGCTGCTCTGCTGCTGCTCCGCTGCTGCTGTTGCTTCTACTGCTGCTCTGCTGTTCCTGCTGCTCTGCTGCTGCGGCTACTGCTGCTCTGCTGATGCTGCGCTGCTGCTGTTGCTGCTGCTGATTGCTGCTGCTGCTGCCGCTGCTGCTGCTCTGCTGCTGCTACTGCTGCTGCTACTGCTGCTCTGCTGCTGCTGACTGCTGCTGCTGTTCGAGTCGGCGTTCACGTTTTGTCCTGGCGCGGCTATTTTCCTCCGACGCACGAGTCAATACGCAGCTTGAGCGGCCTTTTATGGGCGCGCGTGTCACAGTGCACGCGCGTGTGTGTGGCTGTGTGTGCAGGCGCGCGTGTCTGTGCGTGTTTATATGGCTATGAGGGGTCGCTGTTCTGTGTGTGTGTGAGAGAGACCGCGTGTGTGTCTGTCTCTTGGGAGCGCCGATAAAGACCCCAGCACAGCCGACCCGGTAGGGTCGGCGCGTGTGGCGGCATTCATGTTCGCTCCGCGTGTCACCGACAGCCACGGGTCAAGAAAGACATACACACATGCAGACATATATACATACAAAGATCCCCCGTATAGCCTCAACAGACTGTAGGGGCTGTTAGCGCAGTCCACCACACACATCTCGATGCGTGCAACAGCAACAACACCCGCCACTCGCCACTAAGTGGCGGTGACGTCACCACGGCGCCTGTGCCAGGCCAGGTGCACGTTGCCTGCTCCACCTCCAGCGATATCTGCAGAGCCCCCTGGATCCACGCGTCGCCTCGGCGCCTCCCGCACGAGCAGGGGAAGCGTTCCGCATGCACCTTGGAGGCTGCAGCGATACCCGTTCCTCATAGCAATGAGTTCCATACGCCACTCTCCGCCCTTCCTCCGTTAACTTCTATTCGTCCACCTCTCGTCCATCCTGTCCTCGATCCGTCCGATCCTCTCTCTGCATGTCTCTCAGGCGAGTCATCTCTCGTTCCGTGTGTCTGTCAAGTGTCCATTCCGCTGTCTACCCGTCCGCCTGTTTGCCAGCCCGCTGTCTGGCTGTCGTCTGCCTGACGAGTCTGCCTGACGAGTCTGCCGTATCACCGCGAGCCCGACAGCGGCGAATGTGTCGGTTCCCTCCCGCGGCGCCAGTGTCGCCACGCCGAGGACGCATTTTACAGGTCCCCGGCGCGACTGGCGACGCTACGGCGCCGACAAATCGCTGATTCCTGGCGGATCAAGGGCACGGGGCGAATGACGGTAATGCTGCGAGGACAGAAGCATCGCAGGCGAATGAAAGACAGCAGCCCTCCGAGGAACGCTGGTCCTTGACATTCAGAGCCCGAGGGAGAGCCTCGGCAGGCTTGAGGGTTGGTGCTGGTGGTGCTGGTGGTGGTGGTGGTGCTGGTGGTGGTAGTGCTGCTGCTGCTGGTGGTGCTGGTGGTGGTGCTGGTGGTGGTGGTGGTGGTGCTGGTGGTGGTGCTGCTGCTGGTGGTGGCATCGCAGGTTCGGTCACTGGAGCGGACGTTTGACTCACGTCCCTGACTGTTGGCATGCTCCGGCAAACATTACCCTGCATCAGATTTGACGTCTCCGTAACTTGATTTCACTACGAATGATTGAAGAAAAAATACAGTGTATGTCCAAGCCAACTTTGGTAATAGGAAATGCATTTCTACTTAACATTGGTTTATGCTCGTGTGCTGCTTACACGTGTAACGGCTCCGGACTCGAGCTTTAGATGTTGATCTCATTGCACGTAATTGTAGCTTAGGACCACGTCGTCATGAGCTAATGCTGACGTGGAGATGTTATGACCGAGCAGACAGCGACGACGGCCCGAGTCCCTCTCCGCAGCCTCGAACATCCCTCCTGGCCCTGCTTTTATCCTCGTGGATTCTCTGGGGGAATTTCCCCAGCTGTCTCTTTTGGACACTCTGGGGGATTTCCCAACCAAGACCCTCCAGACTTGCTGGCGCCTTGTCTTCACATCGAGACTCGCTGACACAGTCTTTACACTTGTATTCTGTAACGCGGGTTTTCTTGCTTGTACTTTGCTGTGAAGTGATTACTCGGCCCATTCTGCTGGCCCAGGTGATTCTTGCAAATGAGTCGAGCGCCTGTCCTCTCGAGTTCTCAGCCGGGCACCGACCTCGACGTGGAGCCCGAGCTGCGAGCAACACGCGGCGCCTCTCAGCAGACGCGGCCTCGCTCCGCCCGGTGCTGGTGAACTGCCAGATGCTTCTAGGCAAGGACCCCCCCCCCCCTCGGTTAGATATGCGTCCTAGTTCGGCGCAACATTTCTACAATACACAACACAGATTACTCAGCCTTAAGACAGATTTTCGTCTGTCGATTTTTCCAAATTGAATGAAAATAATAATAATGATAGATTTGGCGCTGCCTGTGCCGATCGATTGAGTTAACATTTCGAGGCAAAAACGAACGTACAGACCCCCCCCTCGACACTGTCAAACAAACGAGCCCCCCCCATCCCCACAGCGAGAAACTCTCCATCTGGGCCCCTCCCCTCCACCCTCTACTCCCACTCCTGACCCCCCACGGCGCGAGAATGACGACCAAACTGAGCACGAGACGACAGACATCAGATGCCCTTTTCACGAATCCGCCCCGGCGCGCCTGCGACATTTACACGAGTCCACCAGAAACACACACACATGCACACAATACACACACATACACACACACATGCACACACATGCACACACATACGCACACACATGCACACGCACACACACATGCACACACACACATGCACACATACACACACACGCACACACATGCACACACGCACACACATGCACACACATACACACATGCACACACAACAACAACCGCTATTCGCCACTAAGTGGCGGTGACGTCACCACGACGCTTGTGCCAGGCCATGTGCACCTTGAGGCCACGTGAATTGTCGAACGCCCGCTGGCAGGAGGTCACGGGGCAGACCCAGCAGGTGCCACAGGTCGACTGACCGAGATGACCGAGATGACTGGCTGATGCACCACCTGTGCCCCCTACTGTACCAACTTGCTGTGCTTTATCCACCCGGCACTCCGCTCGTTGTTGTGAGCGTCGCTCCTCCGCCCTCCGTTGTTGTTGGAGGGCGACTGCCTCCAACTGCCCAGTAGCGTCCTTCACGAGCCTCCTCCACTGAGGGCGATGTTGACACCGCTGGTACCAGTCATCGGCAAGTCCACTCAGCTCCACGTCCTCCTGTACACATCACTCCATCTCTTCTCTAGCCCGTGCCGCGCCCGTTTAGCCCCCTCGATCCGGCCGAACAAAAGCTGTTAAGGCATGCGGTGGCTGGGCATGCGGTGGTTGGGCATGCGGGCTACATGACCCAGCCAACGCAGCCTTGCCTGCCGGAGGAGCTCACCGATGGGACTTTGTCCAGATCTTTCAAGGATTTGTGAGCTCCTCACACAATCGTAGGCAGGCCAGCCTAAATGTTTCCAACCGGCGAAGATGCTCCATTAGGGGGGTCCACACACACACATACACACACACTAAGATCCCCCGTATAGCCTTAACAGACTGTCGTGGCAAGTGCTGTTAGCGAGCACCTATGAAGGCCGGAACGGTACACGAGGGGGTGGGTGGCCAGCACCACGCCTGACCGCCTTTGTCTCCCCAGTGGCGATGTTTACACACCGCACCAGGTACTCATTTCAGGCTGAGTCGACCTAGGGGAGGCCCAGGACCGGTTCAGATAATCGTCACCGCTGTTGGCCGTGAGCGGGAATCGAACCCAGTTCGCCAGGTTTATAGCGCAGCGCGCTAACCGCTACACTACCGCTCCCCACACACATACACACAAAAGACAAAGACAACCATCCATCGTATAGCCTTGAGCAGAATGTGCGGGCAAGTGCTGTTCGCGAGCACCGATAAGGCCGGCACGGCACACGACGGGGCGGCTGGCCAGCACCACGCCCGGGCGCTTTTGTCTCCCTCGTAACAACGTTGACACATCGCACCAGGTACTCATCTGAGACTGAGTTCACCTAGAGGATGCCCATGAGCCGTTAAAATATTTGCCACTGTTATTGGTCGTGAACGGAAATCGAACTCGGGTCGCCGGGTTTGTAGCGCAGTGAGCCAACCACTGCACCTCCACTCCCCCACACAACTGATCCTCATGGCGGCACCCCGGGGCACCAAACAACACAACATGGCCGAGGCAATTCAATGTTTTATTTCTGGGACAATATTTTTGTCCAGGGGTGTACTTCACTCCGCGACTGGGGTACCAATCAATCGGAAATCAGTGCCACTCCGCGATGTCTAAACCCAGCGAGGACGATGGCGCTGAAACCCTGAACGCTCGCGGTACGCACCGTAGTGGTGCATCGTCGTGAGTACAGCTCGTCCAGATGAGTTGACTGCATCACGGACATCGTGCGGGAGCCGGGGTGCTATGGTGCCCCGGGATAAGGTCCAAATGCACACGCAGATAAACACACGCACGCACGCAGACGCAAACCTGCACACCAGAGCTCCCCGAGTAGAGGCCTCTATGCTCCAGCAGTGGCGTGAGCCAGACATTGCGGGGCTGCGCCTTCACATGCGCATCGTTGATGCGCTTACTCAGAGCAACCCACACAACGTGAGCACCCTCATCAGGGTCGCGAGTCGGATGAGTAATTTGTCAGGATGCATCCACTTTCACTGATTCCTATAGATTTCCCAAACCACTTGGGTTCAAATTAAGCGCCTTTCCTGGGTAGAAGGAGCAGTGCAGAGGCGGTTGGGTGGCTCAGAGATCAGAGCGCTCAGCCGGCACAGCTGAGAGCCTAAGTTCGAATCCACGTAGCAGCAGCCTGTGATCACAACGGATTTGCCAGTGTATAGAGTTGATTGTCTCAGCCAATTACATTTTATTAGAGGCCCATAGACTCACGTAGATACCCATTGACTCACAGAGAGAGCCATAGCCTCAAATACAGACCCATAGACCACACGCAGACCCATAGACTTATTAGAGACCCATAACTTCTTATAGAGGCCGACAGACCTATATAGAGAGCCATAGATTTCATCCAGGTGCCATGCCATGAACAAGACTGCACTCATTCGAGCGTGAAGAAGAACTGGAATTTGAAGGGATCTCCGATTCTGCAGTAGCTCTGTGATATCTGCTTGCGCAGGCCACTCCCTACCACGGGGCGAGAGTGAGTCCACTGCTCTGCGAGAGTTCCGAATGAGAAATTTGAATCTCGTGACGTGACAAGAAAAGCCAACCAAGGGAACTGGAGGCCGCGTGAGTGGCTTCGAGCGCTGGCGCAGAAGGCCCGCGCGGCCTCGCGGCCCGTGGAGCTCCACGCGTGAACCACGTGGTTCACGCGCCACGTGCGAAGCGCGAGGCGCGTGAATAGGGGTTTTGGATAGGGGCAAGGGGTAGGGGTTAGCGGTAGGGGTTATAGGGTGAGGGGTGGTGCTCAGCAGACGGAATGTGAACGCGGTTGAGAGGCGTTGCACATCGTTGCCTCGTGTGCAAGGGCTAAGTGTCTTACATCAAGTCATTTATAATACAACTGAACATTTAAAAAATCCAAGTGAACAAATGTAGACTTAATCTTGCAATGTTTTAATGAAACGAGTGTGAGCGAGGCGAAGTAAAACCAGGGAATTGGAATTGTAACACGAAACAGAAATGTCATTTCTGGAAATGAAGTCGGCTTGATGAGGCCGATTGAGGCAGTGGTGACGATTGCACAAGATGTAATTAAGTGAAGGCAAATTCAGCATCAGAATCTGTATTTATTTAGAGAAATCTTATGAGCTATGGCGCTCTTGTTCACACATGTTCAGTACGGGCGGGTTAGCAAGTTACAACAAGCAAGATAAAAACACCGATTGGAGTGCAAAATAGAAAAATGTAAGCAAGCCACGACAAATAAATAGAAATAGCTAAAGTATAGAGGTACAAATTGCATCAACACTGTAGATTCCTGCCGATTTCCAACACTGAATGCAAGCTTGGGAGATCCCCCCCCTCCCAGTTCCCCCCACCGCGCACCTGCACCAATCCCCACTTAAAGCGCCAGGCAAAGATGCGAGAAAATAGAAATAAATTGGCGGCTTTAATGTATCCTGCCAGAGAAGAGGCTGGAGTATCAGTTTAAATGGGAGGCGGAGAAGGAGGAAAACCACCCAGCATCCAATATTCATGAAAGCCGCATGCGTCTCGCCCTGGCGCGCGCAGCACGGCTCCACCACTCACTCCACCACTCACTCCACCACTCACTCCACCACTCACTCCAACCACCCACTCCAACCACTCACTCCACCACTCACTCCACCACTCACTCCACCACTCACTCCACCACTCACTCCAACCACTCACTCCACCACTCACTCCAACCACTCACTCCAACCACTCACTCCACCACTCACTCCAACCACTCACTCCACCACTCACTCCACCACTCACTCCAACCACTCACTCCACCACTCACTCCAACCACTCACTCCAACCACTCACTCCACCACTCACTCCACCACTCACTCCACCACTCACTCCACCACTCACTCCACCACTCACTCCAACCACCCACTCCAACCACTCACTCCACCACTCACTCCACCACTCACTCCACCACTCACTCCACCACTCACTCCAACCACTCACTCCACCACTCACTCCAACCACTCACTCCAACCACTCACTCCACCACTCACTCCAACCACTCACTCCACCACTCACTCCACCACTCACTCCAACCACTCACTCCACCACTCACTCCAACCACTCACTCCAACCACTCACTCCACCACTCACTCCACCACTCACTCCACCACTCACTCCACCACTCACTCCAACCACTCACTCCACCACTCACTCCAACCACTCACTCCAACCACTCACTCCACCACTCACTCCAACCACTCACTCCACCACTCACTCCACCACTCACTCCACCACTCACTCCACCACTCACTCCAACCACTCACTCCACCACTCACTCCAACCACTCACTCCACCACTCACTCCACCACTCACTCCACCACTCACTCCACCACTCACTCCAACCACTCACTCCAACCACTCACTCCACCACTCACTCCACCACTCACTCCACCACTCACTCCACCACTCACTCGAGTCGATGGTCTGAGGGCGCCAGTGACAGCACAAACGTCAAAATGTTTTATATTTTCACTTATTTGCGCAAACAGTATCTCTGTGAAATGAATATTTATGTTTGAGTGCCACGCAGCGATCCCCACTCTAGCAGGGCAAGGGCAACGGCGCATGGCCGGATAGGAGACGACCAGTGGGAGACGGCAGGAGGGCAGTGGATTATTGAGTCTATCTGTGCGATGGTGGGAGACTTACCGTATCGTGTACGTGGCGGGTTTGCTCCGGGTTCGGAATCAGAATGTGTTTAGACTGTTGGAGGAATCCGATGAGCTATGGAGCTCTTTTCCACAGATGTCCAGTAGGAACGGGTCAGCGAGTTGCAAGAACAAACAACACAAACACACGATATGAGTGCGAAGAGCGGGGAGCTGGAGCCAGGATCTGCTGCGCCGGACACAGAAGTCACGAGGCAGAGAGACAGGACTACGGCTGAACACCGGAATGTCGGTGAAGCATTCGTGTTCCGCAATGGTTCCATAACTTCATTAAACAAACGAGGGAGTATACACGATGTCTGGATCGTTTATTATATGCGAGAATTATTACAGATGTATTATTCCCAAAAGGCCCCTAAACAACAGACGACTTGATACGAGTCGAGGGATGAATATGGAATTGTGCCGGGACTGCTCAGGGCATGCACAGTTATTCAGAAGCGATACCTCGACCATCTCCAGACCATCTCGAGTCGTCAACCACCTCCAGACCATCTCGAGTCGTCAACCATCTCCAGACCGGCACGAGTCGTCACCAGCTGTTGAGTCGAGGGATCTGCTGTCATTGGGCAGAGGCCTCAATAGACGAGGAGGTTTGAAGTGGGTTCAACGGCGGCCCTGCCCCCCCCCACGTCCCAACTCACCTCCCCCACCTTGACCCGCCTCCCTCCCCCAACCCCGCCCCCCGACCCAGAACACAATCCTCATCCGACCTCTCGACCCCAACAAATCGATATCGCGTGGGATGGCGTGGAGTCTCGCCTTCTGTCGCCAGGAATTGCTGTCGATTTGTTAACGGGGATCGCTCAATTACGATTCGCCGCCTGTTTGATGGTTACCCGCGCCTCGGAAGAAAGCCGCTCGTATCCACGGCCGCCCCCCTCTCTCCACGTGCCATTGCGGGTGTGTGAGTGTGCAGTGCAGGTCGTGAGTGTGCAGGGCAGGTTGGGCCGACCCCTTCTAATCTTCCGATAGCGAGCCGCTCACTCTACTGCTGAGCCACTTGCTGTGGACGCGGTGCGGATGAAGCGGCCTCATCTACTGACCTCAGACGTAGCTCTTCGAAGTCAAGTTCCGGAACTTTCCTTTGACACACAGTGATGCACTTCTAGCTGCCAGAGAGCTCCACGTGAATACGCGCCGTGATTGTCTCACAAGTGGAAGGTGATCTGAATAAACCGCGATCTCTGTGGCGGGCGGGCGGTCGGCCGAGCCGGCCGAGCGGATTGGAGGCGACGCCTCGACCGGTCGGACATCGCGAGCAACGGGAGAGGAGTGATGGGCAAAGTTCCTCAGATCGCCTCCGCCCCCACACCCCACCCGGTGCCCCCGCTAATGAGGGTCGCGCATTAATATATTTATTTATCTCCCCCCCCCTTACCCGGGGACTCCGAAGCGACCCCCCAACCCACAAACCCCAAGGCCATTGGAGCAGTAGTCAGAGGCTGAATTGTGCGCCCTCTGTCCTGAAACGCAACTAACACCCCACCACCTCCTCCCTCCACCACCACCCCCCTCCACCACCTCCCCCCTCCACCACCTCCCCCCTCCTCCTAGCCCCTCCCTCCCCCCATCCCATGGAGGCGGCACGATCCCATGCACATATAGAGCCAGAGACTCACAGACTCACACAGAGACCCACACACAGACTCACACAGAGATCCACACATAGACTCACACAGAGACCCACACATAGACTCACACAGAGACCCACACATAGACTCACACAGAGACCCACACATAGACTCACACATAGACTCACACATAGGCTCACACATAGACTCACACAGAGACCCACACATAGACTCACACAGAGACCCACACATAGACTCACACATAGACTCACACAGAGACTCACACAGAGACCCACATATAGACTCACACATAAACTCACACAGAGACTCACACAGAGACCCACACATAGACTCACACATAGACTCACACATAGACTCACACAGAGACCCATAGAGAGCTTCTCACATCAGTGGCGAGTGATACTTAACAACCAGTCGAGCCCCCCCAACCCACCTCCAGATCACCAGTGTGGTGAAGTATGGTAAAACAACCCCCACGACCAACACGGTATGGGGAGCTCATCGTGTCACAGTAGATTGAGAAGGCGTCCGATATGATTGACACATCCCGTAAGTCGCACGGCCTTCTGGGAGTGCATCATTCAGTGTCTCATCAGCTTGCTTAAACCAATCAACATTGGTGAACTACCAGACAGGCAAAGACTCTCCCTGATAAGTATTGGCCCTAGATATGGGCCTAAGATGCACAACAACAACACTTGCTTTGCCGTGCCCCTCCCTCACGGCAACGAGGCAACTTACCCCTCCCCTCCCTCCCAGCTGCCCCCTCTGATTGAAGCCCCCCCACACTCCAGGACCCGTCACGCGAGAAGGATTCCGATTGCTATGATCAGTCACGCGAGTGAATTAGGGGCAGAGCGAAGAGGGAGCAAGGGCGGGCAGAGTGCGGGGGGGGGGCAGGACAAGGATCTCCTCCCACACGCAGCCATTCCCCGCAGAGTGAACGAGTACCTATATACAGTGAGGGAAAAAAGTATTTGATCCCCTGCTGATTTTGTACGTTTGCCCACTGACAAAGAAATGATCAGTCTATAATTTTAATGGTAGCTTTATTTGAACAGTGAGAGACAGAATAACAACAAAAAATCCAGAAAAATGCATTTCAAAAATGTTATAAATTGATTTGCATTTTAATGAGGGAAATAAGTATTTGACCCCCTTTCAATCAGAAAGATTTCTGGCTCCCAGGTGTCTTTTATACAGGTAACGTGCTGAGATTAGGAGCACACTCTTAAAGGGAGTGCTCCTAATCTCAGCTTGTTACCTGTATAAAAGACACCTGTTCACAGAAGCAATCAATTAATCAGATTCCAAACTCTCCACCATGGCCAAGACCAAAGAGCTCTCCAAGGATGTCAGGGACAAGATTGTAGATCTACACAAGGCTGGAATGGGCTACAAGACCATCGCCAAGCAGCTTGGTGAGAAGGTGACAACAGTTGGTGCGATTATTCGCAAATGGAAGAAACACAAAATAACTGTCAATCTCCCTCGGCCTGGGGCTCCATGCAAAATCTCACCTCGTGGAGTTACAATGATCATGAAAACGGTGAGGAATCAGCCAAGAACTACACGGGAGGATCTTGTCAATGATCTCAAGGCAGCTGGGACCATAGTCAACAAGAAAACAGTTGGTAACACACTACGCCGTGAAGGACTGAAATCCTACAGCGCCCGCAAGGCCCCCCTGATCAAGAAAGCACATATACATGCCCGTCTGAAGTTTGCCAATGAACATTTGAATGATTCAGAGGATAACTGGGTGAAAGTGTTGTGGTCAGATGAAACCAAAATGGAGCTCTTTGGCATCAACTCAACTCGCCGTGTTTGGAGGAGGAAGAATGCTGCCTATGACCCCAAGAACACCATCCCCACTGTCAAACATGGAGGTGGAAACATTATGCTTTGGTGGTGTTTTTCTGCTAAGGGGACAGGACAACTTCACCGCATCAAAGGGACGATAGACGGGGCCATGTACCGTCAAATCTTGGGTGAGAACCTCCTTCCCTCAGCCAGGGCATTGAAAATGGGTCGTGGATGGGTATTCCAGCATGAAAATGACCCAAAACACACGGCCAAGGCAACAAAGGAGTGGCTCAAGAAGAAGCACATTAAGGTCCTGGAGTGGCCTAGCCAGTCTCCAGACCTTAATCCAATATAAATATGTGGAGGGAGCTGAAGGTTCGAGTTGCCAAACGTCAGTCTCGAAACCTTAATGACTTGGAGAAGATCTGCAAAGAGGAGTGGGACAAAATCCCTCCTGAGATGTGTGCAAACCTGGTGGCCAACTACAAGAAACGTCTGACCTCTGTGATTGCCAACAAGGGTTTTGCCACCAAGTACTAAGTCATGTTTTGCAGAGGGGTCTAATACTTATTTCCCTCATTAAAATGCAAATCAATTTATAACATTTTTGACATGCGTTTTTCTGGATTTTGTTGTTGTTATTCTGTCTCTCACTGTTCAAATAAACCTACCATTAAATTATAGACTGATCATTTCTTTGTCAGTGGGCAAACGTACAAAATCATCAGGGGATCAAATATTTTTTTCCCTCACTGTATGTTGGACTTCTTTCGCATCGTACGTAGCCAACCGGGACAATCGGAGACAGCGAAAGGGGGTGGATAAATGGGGTGGGGTAGGACTCGGGTTTAGGGGTCATTATCAGAGCCGGTGCTCGTGGCTGGCTGGATGTGTGGCGAAAGAGGTCGGGATAATGGGGAGGCCCTCAGTCAGCATCGGAGTGAATATCATGGGGTTATACACCACAATCATCATCACCACATCATTACCACAATCATCATCATAACAATCATCATCACCACCACAATAATCATCACCACAATCATCATCACCACAATCATCATCACCACAATCATCATCACCACAATCATCACCAGCGTCTACAGTGCACGCTCTGGATCTGCAGCTGGGCTGTTCGCCTTGAGATTAGGTGGGGGGGGGGGGGGGTAGAGGGGGGTGGGGGGCAGAAGAGGGGATGGCTGTCATATGTTGTGGGAGACAGAGATCCACAAGCAGCCGGAGACACGGTGACAGATACAGTCATAGACAGAGAGCCAGAGTGAGAGAGACAGAGGCAAACATGGAGAGACGGGGAAATGGAGAGAAGGACGGAAAAGATAGCGACAGAGAGGGGGGGGGGCTTGTCGGGTCAAGTGAGGGGCTATTGCATCGATCCCCTGGCTGATGAAACATTCATGAGCTTAGAGACGTCATCGTCCATCTCTCATCTCGACGCCGACCTCATCCACGCTCCCCCGCGTGTCCTTCATGGGCAACTTGGCATCTGTTGCAGCTGATGTATCCGGCTTTAAGTTTCGCAGTGGAAAGGTCGCCTCGCATAAGTGTTTGGGGTTTTTTTGTGACCTTTGCGGGGTGATAACATTAAGTTCAGTTGCGACTTCGTTATCATCCTCACTGGGTTCCTATCATATTAGTCATCATCAGTGACGTATGATTAATGTTAGTAATGGATCTTACTCATGATCTCATTAGCTATTTTTTCCAAAGCTGCTTTAAGTAGATTGTTTAGTAAGGAAGCTTTAAATCGAAATTTAAGGAGTGCTAATTGGTTTTAAATTTACAACACAATACACGTTTAATGCGCAGAGCAGCACCTGATTCCAACTGCAACATCATCTCGATATGCGAAATAAATAAATGAAATGCATCACCGGGATAACCTCTTTCGTTTCAGCAGCATTGGTTCAACACAAGCAAACCGTGGGCCGGTTTCGACATTCTCAGTCTCATCGGCAGTCATGCTTGCTTCAACCAAAGCTGCTGGAACTGCCAGTTGTTCACAGGCGAGGATCTTCTGTTAGACACGGGGTCTAGTTGGACGCAACCATATTATTGTATAACACAACATAATAATTAGTGTCGCCGTGCATTATGTAAGTAGCAATACATAATCAGTCAATCCGCCTTCTTTGATTGAACATGTGGAGGAACAGTGGTGTTGTCCGGTTAGCGATTGCCTCTTCTGTGATGAATTCTCCAAATTTGAAAGCCACGTGACGGCTTCAGGTGAGGAGAAGCGAATCGCTGCTGCTGCTGCCTCCGGTCAATTTGCAAAGTGGGCAGTGGGCCGCAGTTTGCTCCACGACTCACAATGCGCCCCAGGGGGGCTCACAATGCGCCCTGTGTAGTGATGTGGGTGTCCAGTCACGTGAGTATCTCTACGGTTATGTGCATGCATGTATGTAGGTACGTGTATGTATGTAGGTACGTGTTTGTACGTCGGTACTTGTATGTATGTGCGTCGATATGCATGTGTATTAGTGTATGTTTATGTGCAGGTATGAGTTTATGTTTACGCATAGCTCTGTATATGTGTGTTTGTTCATGCATGTGTAATGCGAGCATATGCTGGGTTTCGCCGCCCCAGCCCCGAAGCCAACCAGGCGCCACGAACCATCGGGGGCAAGGGTTAGGGGCGGAGCTCGCGAGCGTTAGGGGGTGGTATTATCTGGAAAGTTCTTAAGGGGCGTGGCGAAGGGCGGAGTCTGGGTGACGTGGGAAGGGGATATAAGGGGGAGCCGGAAGGGGCTCGAGGTGAGTTGGTGGAAGCTGGAAGCTGGGCTACGTCGGGGGTCTCCGGTAGCCGTCGGCCACGTGGCGACGCGGAGACGGCTCCCGGCGCGCCGCCTGCCAGCGGGAGCGGGAGAGAGCGCGGCGTGAGAGCGGCGTGAGAGCGGCGGGAGAGTGGCGTGAGAGTGGTGTGAGAGTGGCGTGAGAGCGGCGTGAGAGCGGCGTGAGAGCGGCGGGAGAGTGGCGTGAGAGCGGCGGGAGAGTGGCGTGAGAGCGGCGGGAGAGTGGCGTGAGAGCGGCGTGAGAGTGGGACGTCAGCTCCCGCGACGTGCCGCGGAAAGACCGGGAGAGCGGAACGCGAGCTGTCCAAATAACGAAGAAATAAAGAGACGGAGACACAGTCGCTTGTCGTCGACCTGTTTTATTACACGTGTGTGCATATGTGTGCATGTTTACGTGGCACATATTGAACTGGTTCTGTGCCTCCCATAGGTCGAATCACCCTTAATGAGTAGCTTGTGTGGTGTGCGAACATCGCCACGACGGAGACAAAGGCGGCCCGACGTGGTGCTGGTCACCCACCCCCTCGTGTGCCATCCCGACCTTCATAGGTGCTCGCTAGCAGAACTTGCCCCCACATAGTCAGGTTAAGGGTTATCATTGTCTTTTTTTGTGTGTACATGTTGCGGTGTGTGTGTGTGCACGTGTTGCGGTGTGTGTGTGTACGTGTTGCGGTGTGTGTGTGTACGTGTTGCGGTGTGTGTGTGTACGTGTTGCGGTGTGTGTGTGTACGTGTTGCGGTGTGTGTGTGTACGTGTTGCGGTGTGTGTGTGTACGTGTTGCGGTGTGTGTGTGTACGTGTTGCGGTGTGTGTATACGTGTTGTGTGTGGGAGGAGCGTTAGTGTAGCGGTTAGCGCGCTGCGCTATGAACCCGGCGACACGGGTTCGATTCCCGCTCACGGCGAACACCAGTGATGATTATCTGAACCGGTCCCGGGCCTCCCCTAGGTCGACTCAGCCTCAAATAAGTAGCTGGTGCGGTGTGTAAACATCGCCACTAGGGAGACAAAGGCGGTCGGGCGTGGTGCTGGCCACCCACCCCCTCGTGTACCGTTCCGGCCTTCATAGGTGCTCGCTAACAGCACTTGCCCCTACAGTCTGTTAAGGCTATATGGGGGATCTTTGTCTTGTGTACGTCTTGTGTACGTGTTGTGGTGTGTGTATACGTGTTGCGGTGTGTGTGTTCGTGTTTGTTGAGAATTTTCCCTTCATCCCGCTCAGGTCTTTAATTTGCCGAGAACAATGGCCGCATCTGTCATTTCTCTGACATTTTAATTATCTGACGGGGAGGCGCGCAGCCAGATTCCATTACCAGGTCCCGCCTGGAGACCCCAGAGCCCCGTACAGCCGCGGTGGTGGTGGGGGTCCCAGTCAGGACGAAGGGGGCGGGGCGCGGGAGGGGGGCTCGAAGGGATTGTGACGTCAGCGTCTCTAGCGATGTGAGTCTAGCGATGTCAGTCTGTTGGCGTGAGTCTGGCGATGTGAGTCTGCTGATTTGAGGGTTTCTCTCGGGGCTGTCCATGGTGCTGAATGCCACCTCGGCGTCGGGAGACCCTCATCCAGCAGTGGATTGCCCAAATGGCTGCTGCACAAGTTGCACGTAGACGGATGATGTTCGTGATCTGCTCTCCTCCCGTGTACACGCGCGCATGAGCTGCACACCTGGACTGGGAGCCCGTTCCTCTCCGCTTCCCCACCGCCCCCCTCACCCCCCCCTCACCCCCCCCTCACCGCCCCCCTCACCCCCCCCTCACCGCCCCCCTCACCGCCCCCCTCACCCCCCCTCACCGCCCCCCTCACCCCCCCCTCACCGCCCCCCTCACCCCCCCCTCACCGCCCCCCCTCACCGCCCCCCTCACCCCCCCCCTCACCGCCCCCCTCACCCCCCCCTCACCGCCCCCCTCACCCCCCCCTCACCGCCCCCCTCACCCCCCCCTCACCGCCCCCCTCACCCCCCCCTCACCGCCCCCCTCACCCCCCCCTCACCGCCCCCCTCACCCCCCCCCTCACCGCCCCCCTCACCCCCCCCCTCACCGCCCCCCTCACCCCCCCCTCATCCCCCCCTCACCGCCCCCCTCACCCCCCCCTCACCGCCCCCCTCACCCCCCCTCACCGCCCCCCTCACCCCCAAGACAGCTCCTGGCTCCCGGGCTTCCTCAGCCCGCAGGCCGAGCGCGGGAGCTCTCGCCAACACCCCCACCCGAAACCCTCCGCCCAAGCGCCCCCCCCCCCGCCTCTTCGGCCCCCCAGTAGCCCTCCCAACCCGCCTGTAATACTGCGGCTTGATACAGCGGGCTGCTCGCAGAGATAAGAGATGGGAGCGTCCGATTAAAATCATATCAGAAGCGCAGAGACGGGAAATAGAGACGCACCCCGAGACTCCTCCCGCGGCTCTGGCGCGCTGCGCAGTTCACAGACAAAGGTCCCCGCACCGCCCGAACAGACTGTTGGGGCATCTATGGAGACCGGCCCAGCACACGAGGAGGTGGGTGGCAAACACCAGTACCAGGCACCTTGGCATTTCTAGTGGTGATGCTGAAACATCACACCAAGAACTATTTTGAAGCTGATCCAACCTCGAGGTGACCCTGGACCGGTTCAATATAATCGTCATTGGGATTCGAACTCAGGTCACAGAGGTTCGGAGCGCAGCGCGCTAAACGCGATACCACCGCTACCACCTCACCATACAAAGACACGCACAGGGACAGACCTACACACAGACATACGCACACACAAACACGCGCCAACACGCGTGATACAGACCTACACACAGACACACAAGTCACGCATAGACAACTGGTCCCCGTGTCTCTATATAGACCGTTGGGGAAGTGCTGTTAGCGATAACTTATTAAGGTCAACACGGCACACGCACGCGGGGATAGTGTGACGAGGACCACACCAGGCCGTCTTTGTCTCGCCAATGCTGATGTTGCATACGCAGGCAAACAGACTTGCGAGCATTATGCACACCTGACGGCTCGCGTCGAAATGTGTTCATCCCATGAATGCTTTGACATTTTCACATTACCGTTACACGCTTATCTCCCCCCCCCACTTCCGTAAGACGAAGGAAAAGCAAAGACGATATAAAATATAAACCGCATGAAAGTCTGTGGCAAATCCGCCTTACGGGGAATACATGGGTTCCGCTTTCTCCTCTCATCTTCAGCCATGGCCAGAGGCTTCTCCCGGCGTCCATTCACCTTTCTCGACGACGTCATGTTCCGCTTGGCACCCCCATTGCGCCATCGGCGTCCTCGCCATGACATGCCGAATCCAGATCAGTGCAACTCTTCCGGATGGAGAACGGCCCGCGGAAGCGGACATCAGAGAGCTTCCTCTGAGACCTCTTCAAGTGACTTCTGGTCCACACACAAGAGCGGGCAGCACTTTCCCACCCTCTTGCCATATGAGAGTCATGTTCATCACGTGACAATCAACCGCTATGTTAAATAGCTGAGCTGTAATTTAGCGAAGTTAAGTGCAAGACCAAACTTAATTCTTCTTCTTTCGTATGGCTGATGTAGATGCAGAGCAGCAACTACAATGTCACATTCAGGTGGTAAAGTCAGATAACCACGTAAGGAGCAGCGGAGTGTATCGCTGTGATGTCTCCTTCATTTTTGTGGATCGGGCATTGCGTTGTTACACGTTGTACGGTTCAGGGTGGACCATGAGCGTCGTGGAAAATCGAACCCAAGGATTTTTTGCAAGGGGTATTTCACAAGGTGGTGTTTGTGAGTTCTTTTGAACTCCATTCAGCTCTCAAAGCTCTCTCTGTGTCTCTCTCTGTGTGTCTCTGTGTTGTCTCTCTCTGCTTGTGTGTCTGACTGTGTGTCTATGCTGTGTGTGTCTCTGTGTGTCTGTCTGTGTCTCTCTCTGTGTGTCTCTGTGTCTCTCTCTCTGCTTGTGTGTCTCTCTGTGTGTCTGTCTGTGTGTCTCTGTGTTGTGTCTCTGTGTTGTCTCTCTCTGCTTGTGTGTCTCTTTGTGTGTCTGTCTGTGTGTCTGTGTGTCTCTCTCTGTGTGTCTGTCTGTGTCTCTCTCTGTGTGTCTCTGTGTTGTGTCTCTGTGTTGTCTCTCTCTGCTTGTGTGTCTCTTTGTGTGTCTGTCTGTGTGTCTGTGTGTCTCTCTCTGTGTGTCTGTCTGTGTCTTTCTCTGTGTGTCTCTCTCTGTGTGTCTCTGTGTGTCTCTCTCTGCTTGTGTCTCTCTCTGTGTGTCTGTCTGCGTGTCTGTGTGTCTCTCTCTGTGTGTCTGTCTGTGTCTCTCTCTGTGTGTCTCTCTCTGTGTGTCTCTGTGTGTCTCTCTCTGCTTGTGTCTCTCTCTGTGTGTCTGTCTGTGTGTCTGTGCGTCTCTCTCTCTGTTTGTCTGTCTGTGTCTCTCTCTGTGTGTCTCTGTGTTGTCTCTCTCTGCTTGTGTGTCTCTCTGTGTGTCTGTTTGTGTGTCTCTGTGTGTCTCTCTCTGTGTGTCTCTATGTTGTGTGTCTCTCTCTGTGTGTCTCTGTGTGTCTCTCTCTGCTTGTGTCTCTCTCTGTGTGTCTGTCTGTGTGTCTTTCTCTGTGTGTCTGTCTGTGTCTCTCTCTGTGTGTGTCTCTCTCTGTGTCTCTGTGTTGTCTCTCTCTGCTTGTGTGTCTCTCTGTGTGTCTCCGTGTTTGTGTTTTGTCTCTCAAATTTAGTTCTACCTGAGGACGACTACTTGTGTAGCAATCGAAACGTCGTATTCTATTATTAAATGTATCTTCTTTCTCCGTGACTTTACCGAAAGAACCAAAGAGAGAGACCCATTCATGAACATTGCGTACCAGACAATCCCCTTCATAAATCAAGATCTATTCGCACACCAAGGCAGCATCACCAAGCAATGCGTTAAACGGACCCCGCGTGGTTGTTTTGTGGAGTAGTTGGAGGATCACGGTTATAAAGCAGCTGGATTCGAGCCCAGGCTCTCAGTGGTCATAATATTGATTAGATCAGAATCACAATCTATCCTGGAGAAATTCGATGAATTATGAAGTTTTCTTTCACAGATGTTCAGTAGAGGCGAGTCAGAAAGTTACAACAAACGATACAAAAATCGATAGGAGTGCAAAGTAGAGGAAAGGTAAGCCAGTCACTAGAAATACATGAATACAAATAACGTTTTAAAGTACAAATTGCATAAGTATATAAATTCCTGCCGATTTTGCAACACTGAATGCAAGCTTGGGCAAGGCAGTGAAAACAACAAAACAGTCTCAGACCACACCGAGACAACAACACACAGTCCCTCCTCCACACAGCTGCACATTGACATTGCACTCTCAGCGCCCTAGCCTCGGAGCCACTCGGCTACTGCCAAGCGATGGGTTTGTGTGGAGCGAGCGCTCCTGGGGGAGAAGTGGAGATCCATCGATTAACGAAGCGACAATCAATAGCTTCCACAGGAAAAACAAGTGCTCTGGATTTGTTGGAGTGCGGTGGTGGGGGAACAGGGCTTATTTCGTGAGATATTTAAACAAGATTGGCGTCATTGGCATGCCGTATGCATGCTGTGGCCACTGCGTGCAAGGAGTGAGCTCAGCGCATGAACTCGCGGCTCAACTGGAGCCCGGTTTGGGAATCAAACCGTGAAGGTTGTTGTCGTGGAATGCAGGCTCCGTGTTTGTGACACGGCCTTTAGGAGCCGACCCCTCTGAGCCACGCGGCCACGTTCAATGCCGCTCACCGGGCCGAGTGCAGCTCGGTGGGGAGGGGGCAGGGAGGCTGAGAGAGCACGGGGCAGAGTGAAGAGAGAGAGAGCGGACTGGTGCAATCATGAGATGGAGGGGGGGGACACGCCAAGCTGTCGAATTCCCAGGGATCTCTGTGCCACCTGAGCAGAGAAGACGCGCCCCACAGGGCAGTCACAGGACTGAGGGATGGCGACCGCATGAGAATCCCCCTTCATCCAGCAGTGGATATGCTTCATGGCCCATGGTGATCACCCCTTCTAGAGGCAGACATACGAATATTTAATAATCCAAATGTCAACACACACGACTACAAAGACAAAGATCACCCGTGTAGCCTTCAACGGACTATTGAGGCAAGTGCCTGCTACCAGCAGCGAGCCCCGATGAAAGCGGCACACGAAGGGGTGGGTAGACAGCATCACGCCCGGCCGTCTTTGTCTCCTGTCGCGATGCTTACACACCGCACCAGGTACTCATTTGAGGCTGAGTCGACCTAGAGGAGGCCCAGTACCGGTTCGGATGATCGTCACTGGTGTTGGCCGTGAGCGGGAATCGGACTCGTCGGGTTCGTAGCACATCGCGCTAACCACTACACCACCGCTCCCCTCCCAAAGACACACACACTCACATTTACACAAAGACACTCACACACTCACATTTACACAAAGACACACACACACACACTCACATTTACACAAAGACACACTCAGACACACATTCACATTTACACAAAGACACACTCACACACTCACACATTCACATTTACACAAAGACACACACACTCACATTTACACAAAGTCACACTCACATTTACACAAAGACACACTCACACACACACTTACACAAATACACACTCACACACTCACATTTACACAAAGACACTCACACACACTCACATTTATACAAAGACACTCACACACATTTATACAAACACACACTCACTCACATTTACACAAAGACACACACACTCACATTTATACAAAGACACACACACACTCACATTTACCCAAAGACACACTCAGACACACATTCACATTTACACAAAGACACACTCACACACTCACACACTCATATTTACACAAAGACACACACTCACACTCACATTTACACAAAGTCACACTCACATTTACACAAAGACACACACACACACACACGAAGACACACTCACACACTCACATTTACACAAAGACACACTCACACACTCACATTTACACAAAGACACACTCACACACACTCACATTTACACAAAGACACTCACACACACACACACTCACATTTACACGAAGACACACACACACATTTACACAAAGGCACACTCACACACACTCACATTTACACAAAGACACACACTCACACACACACTCACATTCACACAAAGACAGACTCACACACTCACATTTACACAAAGACACACTCACATTTACACAAATACACTCACACACACACACTCACATTTACACGAAGACACACACACACACATTTACACAAAGACACACTCACACACACTCACGTTTACACAAAGACACTCACACACACCCTCATATTTACACAAAAACACACTCACACACTCACACATTCACATTTATACAAACACACACTCACTCACATTTACCCAAAGACACACACACTCACATTTACACAAAGACACACACACACACACTCACATTTACACAAAGACACACTCAGACACACATTCACATTTACACAAAGACACACTCACACATTCACATTTATACAAACACACACTCACTCACATTTACACAAAGACACACACACTCACATTTACACAAAGACACACTCACACACACACTTACACAAATACACACTCACACACTCACATTTACACAAAGACACTCACACACACTCACATTTATACAAAGACACTCACACACACATTTATACAAACACACACTCACTCACATTTACACAAAGACACACACACTCACATTTACACAAAGACACACTCACACACACACTTACACAAATACACACTCACACACTCACATTTACACAAAGACACTCACACACACTCACATTTATACAAAGACACTCACACACACATTTATACAAACACACACTCACTCACATTTACACAAAGACACACACACTCACATTTACACAAAGACACACACACACACTCACATTTACCCAAAGACACACTCAGACACACATTCACATTTACACAAAGACACACTCACACACTCACATTTACACAAAGACACACACTCACACTCACATTTACACAAAGTCACACTCACATTTACACAAAGACACACTCACACACACACACAAAGACACACTCACACACTCACATTTACACAAAGACACACTCACACACTCACATTTATACAAAGACACACTCACACACACTCACATTTACACAAAAACACTCACACACACACACACTCACATTTACACGAAGACACACACACACATTTACACAAAGGCACACTCACACACACTCACATTTACACAAAGACACACACTCACACACACACTCACATTCACACAAAGACACACTCACACACTCACATTTACACAAAGACACACTCACATTTACACAAAGACACTCACACACACACACTCACATTTACACGAAGACACACACACACATTTACACAAAGACACACTCACACACACTCACATTTACACAAAGACACTCACACACACCCTCACATTTACACAAAGACACACTCACACACTCACATTTACACAAAAACACACTCACATTTACACAAAGACACACTCACACACACTCACATTTACACAAAGACACTCACACACTCACATTTACACAAAGACACTCACACACTCACATTTACACAAAAACACACTCACACACACTCACATTTAAACAAAGACACACTCACACACTCATATTTACACAAAGACACACACACACACATTTACACAAAGACACACACACACTCACATTTACACAAAGACACACTCAGAAACACACTCACATTTACACAAAGACATACTCACACACACTCACATTTACACAAAGAGACACTCACACACACTCACACACACTCACATTTACACAAAGACACACTCACACACTCACATTTACACAAAGAGACACTCACACACACACTCACGCACACTCACATTTACACAAAGACACTCACACATACACACTCACATTACACAAAGACACACACACATTTACACAAAGACACTCACACACACACATTCACATTTACACAAAGAGACACTCACACACACTCACACACACTCACATTTACACAAAGACACTCACACACACACTCACATTTACACAAAGACACACACACATTTACACAAAGACACTCACACACACACTCACATTTACACAAAGACACACACTCACACACACACTCGAGTATAAATGGATCGCGTGTCCTTTCCTGCCATTTCGCGCTATCGACTGCGGCTGCGTCCGGATAAAAGGACGAGGATAGAACCGTGAATCCCCCCACTCCAACGCCGAGCATCATCGATTACTAAATGGGGGGGGGGGGGTATGGCCACCTTTATTCTTCATTCAGGGATCCCCGACGTTTGCCTCCGGCCCTCCCTTCCATTAAAAGCACGATCCGTGACTCATTCTGCTTGTTCGCTAAGCGAGGTCGGTAGCACGAGTCTATGTTGACCAAGTTCTTTGAGGGCGGGTTAATCTTGTTCATAATCTTTATTCATTTGAGAGAAATCCGATGAGCTATGACGCTTGTTTTCACAGACGTTAAATAGGACCCTCTAAATTTATACCATTAATAATACAATATTCGATGTATTGCTTCTGGTAAATATCAATAAAATAGCAATTTCTCGGTCTCTATATAATAATGTATTATATACCAATACTATAATGTTCATACATATTGTACGATAATTATGTATCTATCCAGGAGAGTCACGCTGAGTCGTAGCACTCTTTGTCAAGGGGTCCTGGATTGGCTTTTTATTTTTAGACGTCTCCAGCCAATTAACGATGAGTCGTGTTTGCTGTACGGTGTGGGTGGGGGAGGAAACCCGGACCACCCGGAGAAAAACCCACGCCTTGGGCGAGGGAGCAACACTCTATCCCTGTACAGATGGAAAGAGATGGCGATTAGTCAATTTGCTGAACTGCCTTCTTAATCACGGGCTGCGGCTGAAACCGGCATTGGAACCTCGGCGTTGCCTGCTTCGTGCTCCGACCTCTGAGTTACAACCCGGCAGCAGCCTCGCAGTGAACGAGTGCCCGATTGGAATGGGGGAGCCTGGACACGTGACGCACTCCGGTTGATCCGAGAATCAAGCAGGCCGATGACAACTTTAATAAAAAAAGACATCGAGGCCATCCCACCACACTGCACCACAAGCGGCCTCTAAAGAGCAACACTCCGAGCCAATCACAGGCCGATTCCTGACTCAGGAGAAACCTTCGGTCCGCGTGTGATTTGTCAGCAAAGCAGCTTCTGGGCTGAGCCGGGCGCCGTGCACGAATACATGTTTATAGAACGGTTATTTATTTATTACTGGGAAATGTGTATCCTACACCCGTACCCATCCAGACATACCCACCCACACATACCCACCCACCCATACCCACCCACTCATACCCACCACCCATACCCACCCACACGTACCCACCCACACGTACCCACCCACTCATACCCACCACCCATACCCACCCACCCATACCCACCCACCCATACCCACCACCCATACCCACCCACACGTACCCACCCACTCATACCCACCTACACATACCCACCCATCCAAACCGACCCACTCATACCCACCCACACATACCCACGCACCCATACCCACCCACCCATACCCACCACCCATACCCACCCACACGTACCCACCACCCATACCCACACATACCCACCCACACATACCCACCCACACATACCCACACATACCCACCCACCCATACCCACACATACCCACCCACACATACCCACACATACCCACCCACACATACCCACCCACACATACCCACACATACCCACCCACACATACCCACACATACCCACCCACCCATACCCACACATACCCACCCATACCCACACATACCCACCCACCCATACCCACACATACCCACCCACACATACCCACACATACCCACCCACACATACCCACCCACACATACCCACACATACCCACCCACACATACCCACACATACCCACCCACCCATACCCACACATACCCACCCATACCCACACATACCCACCCACACATACCCACACATACCCACCCACCCATACCCACACATACCCACCCACACATACCCACCCACACGTACCCACCCGCACATACCCACCCACACATACTCACCCACCCATACCCACACATACCCACCCACACATACCCACCCACACATACCCACCCACCCATACCCACACATACCCACACATACCCACCCACCCATACCCACACATACCCACCCACATGTACCCACCCACTCATACCCACCCACCCGCCACCAATTCTGGTCCAGGCATCCATCTCCTCGCAGTGTCCGCCATCTCGAGTTAAACTCGCGAAGCTTCGTTCCGGGGAGCATTCTGTGAACGAGTTCCGATTCAGTGCCTCTCGCTTCACATGCGAATGTGATTTTGTGACGAGCTTACTCTGAAATTGACGTAAGAAACCTTCCCTTAGTCGGCGCGGTGACAGATGTATTCCCATTCGCAATGGCACCTCCTCGCCTGTCTCTCTCTCTGCCGAGGGGACCTCGGGGGGCCGTGACATCAATTTGCACCCCTCCCCCTCCTCCTCACCTTTCCACCGCCCCCCCCCCCCCCAATTCCCTCCGAGGTGCACGGTCGCGCGAGATTTTCGCGACATTTCGTGACAAAGGCGGAACAATTGGAATGCGGTCGCCGGCGGGAGAGGCTCCCGGGAGCACGTGGAGAGACACGCGGAGAGACGGAGACACGTGGAGAGACGGAGACACGTGGAGATACACGCGGAGAGACACGCGGAGAGACGGAGACACGCGGAGAGACACGCGGAGAGACACGCGGAGAGACGGAGACACGTGGAGAGACACGCGGAGAGACACGCGGAGAGACACGCGGAGAGACGGAGACACGTGGAGAGACACGCGGAGAGACACGCGGAGAGACACGCGGAGAGACGGAGACACGTGGAGAGACGGAGACACGTGGAGATACACGCGGAGAGACACGCGGAGAGACGGAGACACGCGGAGAGACACGCGGAGAGACGGAGACACGTGGAGAGACACGCGGAGAGACACGCGGAGAGGCACGCGGAGAGACGGAGACACGCGGAGAGACACGCGGAGAGACGGAGACACGCGGAGAGACACGCGGAGAGACACGCGGAGAGACACGCGGGGAGACACGCGGAGAGACACGCGGAGAGACGGAGACACGCGGAGAGACACGCGGAGAGACGGAGACACGCGGAGAGACACGCGAAGAGACGGAGACACGTGGAGAGACGCGGAGAGACGGAGACACGTGGAGAGACACGCGGAGAGACGGAGACACGCGGAGAGACACGCGAAGAGACGGAGACACGCGGAGAGACACGCAGAAAGGAAGCAGAGACAGAGAAAACAGACACGTAAAGACAGATACAATACAAACGTAAAGTCACAGACAGACGGATAGAAACAGATACCGAGAAACAGACACAGAGAGAGACTCAGCCCATCATCCTTCCCTCCAGGGAGTGGACAGCATCAGAACAACTTCGTGGGAAAGTCAGATGAACGTTGATCTTGATGAGAACTCGAGAGACAAGGATCGTCTCATCAGTGACCTGGGTCGACAGCGATTGGCCGATGGAGTGACTCGCCCCACCATAGAAATGTCGCATATCCACCACTGCCTCTGCACGGCTATAAGCAAGCGATGAGCACAAATGCACCAATGGTCATTGGGCAGCAGCAGCAAAGTCAACTTTGTCTACATTGGTGGGGAGATGGCAATGTGAAGGGGAGGCTACGGGGCCCAGGGAGAGGGAGAAGGGAAGAGGGCGGCGTGGTGAATGTGATTTTGCCGTCGAAACGAACCACCAAGGCTGCGCCGTACAACCATCACACGCATCGATTGGCTGCGTTTGAGAGAGTCACTTTGCTGTTAGCAGCTGTCACAGCAGCCAGACGCGCACGACGCGTGAGCGGCAAGAGGGAGCATTGTCTCGAGTGCACCCAGAAGAACCACAGCCTCCATCCACCACCCCGATCCACAGCTAACGCGATGTGCGTGCAGCCTGCAGTCAAACTGAATACGCATAATGTTGCCTTCTACGTAGCGTCATTCATGACGATTGCAGATCAAACCCCAGAGAAGCTGGAAGTCAGCCAGAACAGGCGCCACCGATTTCCCAAGTTATTTGTGCCGACATTGGGATGTTTGAGATCGGTATTGCCAACGACAACCACCTCAACCATCAAACGAAACCTTAACATTGAACCTCACCGCCGACTCAAGTCCCGATCCGTCTTCTGGGATTGCGCTGTCGCCATCCTAGCATCTCTCCCAGAGCCAGAAGGACACTGGCGACCAGTGGAACGACGCGCGGATGTCCACAATAGACGCCTCATTCCAGACCCAAACACCGCACCTCCTTGCTTTGACATCCCACAAAGACACTGGTGGAACCTTCGATTGAACGCTTTTGTGACTGCAGGGATTCATCTTCTTGGATACGTGACTTTACCGAAAGAACCAAGACACTGGTGGAACCTTCAACCGCATCAAAACAGCACCAGGCCGCTGCACGAGTATCCTTCATGAATGGAACATTAAAGATAAACCACGCTGCGATTGTGACCATGCAACTCACACCAAGGATCGTCGAGTCCACCACCGACTGTGCGCAGCCTTTGCTCCTTCCGCGGAGCATGGGCAGCAACACGACGCGAGCGCTCCTCGTGGCTCGCAGGCCTCGGCATTGGCGTTGTGCTCCTGAGCACATCGCCGCCACCATGATCACTGTGTTTTAAATGTAGGGCCCGAATTAAACGTTTGCAATTTCGACACCGTCCCCGCCTTGGTAGGTTTCCAGATCCGCCTCTACCCCTACATCGCCTCCGCCTTCAAGGAGCAGCTTGCGTAGAGGGTGGACTCGTGAAGAGAGATCACCTTGCTTAAAAGAAGCGAAAACTTCCCTTCGCAGTTACAGCCCAGGGCTGAGCACTCAATGAGGCGGAGAGGATGATCGATATGGATCAAAGTTAATTAATCCAATTCAATGCGAGTCACCCGTGCGCTCCCCCCCGCTTCCCCCACCCCCTACCCCCATGTCCCCCTTCCCCTCTCCCCCTACCCACCACCCCCGGCCATGTGTGCTAGGTCGGGACTCGCGTGGAACATGGGGCTTGAAGTTTAATGGGGAAAATAAAAATCTATTCACAGCGATTGTGGGTTGTGTTTTCAGGTTCCCTAGTGGCCGGGGATTTAATGGTAGAATCGGGCAAGCAACTTGATATTTGGGGGTAGAATGGGGTAATAAAGTGTTGCGAATCTAATAAGGAGGAAGATGTAATGCGTGGGGTAAGCAACTTGCAAGTCGATGTCAGAACGTGGCAAGAACGCGATGTGGTTGGAGTCGAGAGGAGGTTGTGGTGTGCGGGATGGAGGAGGGAATGTTACTGAGACGGCCATTGAAGTGGTCTCGAAGAAAAATACATTACAATTGTATGAAATAATATGTAGTGTAGATTTTAAAATATGTTAAAATAAATCATGGGCAGCGTTTTGGGCAATGCTCCTTATTCATGCTGTGGACAAAGGCCACTGCTCACAATGTCGCCTATAATTTCCCTTTTAAGGCCACGTTGTTATTGACGACGACGTCATTTGTGCTGCTGCACCACTGTCAACGCAATGTCACGAAATAATGATCATGACTCGCTCGGAATGCAGAAATGGCGGAACGGATTCCCAGAGGTGGCGGAATAAATGTGGAGCGATATCGATGAAAGTTGTAGCCACTTTGTAAGACAAACACCACTCGCATTCCGCCAAGAAGTGGCGGGATTTCCGCCAATCTCAGCGTGGCAGCAGCAGCAGCAGCAGCGTCTACTCGGTGTTGCACGCTTCAGCGCAGAGTGCGTCTATGGCTCTCCCGGATGACCGTGTTTAACAACAAAAACAATTCGGAATATCTAGTATTTGCGCCGTCATTCGTTTGTAGCGCATGGCTATACCATGAAGGCAGGCGCTGTCACACAGTCTGGGGTAGCTTCGCGGTAGGGGACGCTGTTGTTACATGTAATGTCTTGCGTAATTTGCGGTGTAATTTGAGCAAATATGGAAGAAAAAAATTGACCTGTGATACCAGCACACAATGGCTTCACGGGATCCTTACCGTCCACGGTGAGCGACGCAGACGGCGCGTAGATGTCGTATAATTGCGGTTCGTACACACACCGCAGTGATAACCAGAGTGGCCTGACTATTCCGCACCGAGGAAACTTCACAGGCGCTACGGCTGGGCCGTTTCACGAGCGCGTCTACAAATAGCCGCCTCTGTGCGCGCGCTCGTTCATGAATAATGCACGCGCCGCTTTGGTAAATAAATAAATAAATCCATAGACGAAACGCAGACTCGGTACGGTTTGTATGTAGAAAGCTGGGCTCGCGTAAAGAAAACAACGTAATTTGGATATTGTTTTTTTTAAACACTGCTAAGGAAAGTGTTCTAGATGTGGTAGTTCCAAATGTGGAACAAAAAATTAAAGTGCACAAAGAATCATGGCGAGGTTCACGCTTGGAACTGCATTGAGAGACACAGAGAGTCGCACGTGGACGAGAGAACACACGCAAGTGAATGACAGCGTCTAAACATTCAGCACACCGAGTGAGCTTGGACAAGACACGTGGCGATCACGGCAGATGGACGATGTTCAAGAATAACAACGGAGTGGCAGCCAAGGAATAATGGGACATGTCGGAGAGGACGCCCACAGAGGAGATGGAGCGATTTAAACGGCTCGTGTGCAGGTGCTGGATGGATTGCTGCATTGGATTAAACAGGGAGAGTGCACAGCGTTCCAAGAGTATGTGCACGAGTCGTCGTTGTACGGTGAGGGCTGCAGTGAGTGCTGCATTGTCCTCGCGTGTTGTTAAGGTCAGGGTTGGGTCAGCATCAATGTCAGGGTTCGCCGACTGGCTGATCGCCGCCGTCGCCCTCCCCGCTGGGATCCACCGCCGCGCTCTTCGCGTTCTCGCCACAAAGAGTTCAGAACAATTTGTAGTCTCCTCTCTTTCGTCACCCCTATCCCGTGTCCTCTCCATTCGTCCAGGACGATGGCTGTGGTGGTCGCCCGCGTCTCGGCTCCGCTCTGGCGGTGAGAATCGATCGCTCGGTCACCTGAGGTTTTCATTAACGCCGACAGATCAATGCGCCGAGGAGGCTCCATGTCGCCAACCCTGAGGATCCCAGACTTTGGGAATTGGTGGTGGTTTCCTCTTATTGACGGGCACCTTTTTAGCACAGCTGCTGGACACAGGGCCCAAAGGCCCGAAGCGTCAAGCAGCCAGCAACAAACAGCACGATGAAAGTTGTAATAAGAGTAAACACGCGTCTTGAGTTGAACAAGAGTTTGGTGGATAAGGCAAATGATCAGAATCAGAATCTGTATTCACCCTGGAAGAATCCAATGAGATATGAAGCTCTATTTCATGGATGTCCAGTAGCGGCGGGTCAGCGAGACAATGGGAGTGACATTAATGTACGAGCAGTGTGAGCAAAGAAGCAACAATAAAAGTATTGAGACCTGAGTGTGGTGAGCGGGTCGATGAGTGGATGAATGAGTGGGTTCACGTTTCAAGTAAATTTTGTGTAACCAGTTGAGAAGTCAAGAGACCAAGATAAGAGTCTCACTTGCAAGGGTGACCGGGGCACCAAAATGACAAAAGCAAAGCAAATAAAACAAGGTCGAGCAATGAGGCAAATATAAATCAGAACAAAAACAACTGTGTCAGGTGAAAAATCTAAAGTGTTGCACACACATAAATCAAAGTCTAGAAATACATTCGCAGCAGCATCATTTGAGACTAATTGCAGTACAGTTACAAATGAAGTTGCAGAAATATTAAACAAATATAGGGTGACTTTGTACTAATATGTACACAGACCAGGTTATATCTCAAATTCAATTTAAAGTCACGGTGGTAAGCTTTTAACTATCTCACCTGGTAAATAGGAGGTCGTGGGTTCGATCCCGACCCTGACGCCTACAGTGAGGGAAAAAAGTATTTGATCCCCTGCTGATTTTGTACGTTTGCCCACTGACAAATAAATGATCAGTCTATAATTTTAATGGTAGGGTTATTTGAACAGTGAGAGACAGAATAACAACAACAAAATCCAGAAAAACGCATGTCAAAAATGTTATAAATTGATTTGCATTTTAATGAGGGAAATAAATATTTGACCCCTCTGCAACAGAACAGAACGCAAAGTCTTACTCGTCGTCTCCAAACTTTATTATTTTTTATTGTTGTTGGTTTTGTTGTCTATTTAGCCGACCTGTGCCCCCCCCCCCCCCCCCCCATCGAAAGGATTCACGATGGGAGGAGAGGGGACACGTTGGACCGACTACACACTCCTATCGTTGTTTTGTTTGCTGTTGTAACTTGCTGACTCGCCTCTACTGGACATCTGTGAAATAGAGCTTCGTAGCTCATCAGATCCTCCTGCAGTCTACATCAAGATTCTCATCTGAGCTGATTCTGAGTAAATCCATGCCCTCGCGTTGTCCATCAGGACATCGGTGACTAATCACTCAACCACCCATATTGCATGTCACCCAATGCCTGGGAGGCCAGTGCCAGCAACTCTGGCCGATAGGCACTCCGCATTGCTCCTGTCCTGCTATCCCGCTAGCGGAACTATTGGTGCAGAAGGGCCTGCGAGGGTGGACCGTACAGAGCCGCCATCTGGCCAGATGAATGACGACCCAGGCATCAAGCGGATCACTGCACAAGCAGGTGGGTAGTTCATCTTATTGGTTCTTTCGGTAAAGTCACGTAGAAGGGAAGTAATAAAATAATACAAATAAAACATAATAAAACAATTCTCACGACGTTTCGGCCACAACGCAAGCAGCCGTCCTCAGGTGAAAACGTGACTTACCGAAAGAACCAAGAAGATGAATCCCTGCAGTCACGAAAGCTTTAAATCGAAAGGTGGGTAGTTCTTGCAGCGCTTCCTCCTCTGTGCAATTTGTCAGGTCCAATGTGGCCTGGAATGCTTGTGGCTCCAAAGCACATCCGGTGGGTGGAACGTCGGGGGCGACTTGGCAGACGTAGGGCTTTCTGCACCTTTCACGACCTCACATTTCCTGTTTTGCAGCAGCTTGCTTCAGTCGTTGAAGCTGCGACACCTCTGGCAAACCTTAGGATGACCCCAGTAGGGTCCGATGTCCGCTGGCTGTCGCGGTGTATTTCTCGTCATCAACTGCAGTCCACTGCATCCCTTGATGTGTACTCGATAACCACTCCAAATGAACTTGAACAATCAACCGCTGAACGTGTCTCAGTATTGTGGGTGGATGTGTGTGTGTGGGGTACAGCTGGTGTATCTGCCAGTCATCTCAGTCAGTGAATCCATGGCATCTCGGTCTATCCCGTGACCTCCAGTCAGCGAGCCTTTGACACTTCACATCATCACCTCAAAGTGCACCTGGCCTGGCATAGGCGCCGTGGTGGCGTTACCGTCATTTAGTAGCAAATGGCGGGTATTGGTATTGGTCACATTACACCAGAGGTGTGGACTCGAGTCATGTGACTTGGACTCGAGTCAGACTCGAGTCATGAATTTGATGACTTGCGACTCGACTTGGACTTGCATAACAATGACTTTGTCCCACCTCTGCATTACACTGCCGGAATTTTACTGCCTCGCTAAGCACGATTTCCCAAAAGGCAATGATCCACTCAGGCAATTCCAAGGGAATCTTTCCCGGCAATCGTCACCGACAATGGTTGCTGCATTTCCCACTGTAAACATATTGTCCCCCCAAATCTGAACAATTCACAATCAAGCCCCCTAGTGGGCAACGGGAAGACAAACTCCAATCAGTTTGGAGATGGAGCACACGTGTGCTGCCGACATCACGATTTCCGCACCTTAAAATGGCGGCTTCCAAATCCAGCATAAGTGTGATCTGGACGGATGGAACAGAAAACCTTCTGATTGCTTTTCTGGTCAACGATGTATTGTATTTAGTGCTTGGCTAACCAACTCGTGACGAGTACTCGGCCTTTCTTTGATTGACAGGTTTATTTACAGTCTGTAGACCAATTATTCTTCAGAATACACTATTTTCATCAAGGCACTGGCTAATATATTGCCGGCCTTGAATGCTCTTCTCTTCACCCAGCTGCTGCCTCAGCTTCTGTCCCGCCCCAATCTGCCTCTGTGCCTCCTGCGTCTCTGTGTGTGCATCTTGTAGAGGTGCCAATGAAGCGTCCTTGCTCGTGCTCCTTCTGTTCCTGACGCCAGGGCTGGTCTCACGGCCCCCGCACCCCACTGCTGACGCCAGCCAGGGCTCTCTACGTGATAACAATTTTTGCTATGCGACTTCTTTTATATTTCACTCTGCTCGTGTCTCCTATATGTTGTTTTCACGCATCTCTGCTCTCTGCCTGCCCTTGTCTCCTATTATAATTATATAATATACAGTAATTAAGTACTATATAATTATAAATGATATAACTTTCTCGAAATGTTGCGTATTGAAGCTAAGGCGTACGTGTCTGTGTGTGCGTGTCTCTGCATGCGAGTCTGCGTATTCGCTCCTGTGTGAAACCTCCACTTTAAATTAACACCGTACCTGGTATCGTGATCCACTCGGGTAATCAGCATGCGGGAGACAAAGGCGGCCGGCGTGTTGTTGGTAACCGTCTCTCTGCACGTCTCTCTTCATGTATATCAATGTGCTTGGTTGTGTTTCTATATCCGTGTCATCTTCTCTGTGTCTCCGATTCTATTCCGTTTGTCTCGCACTTCCATATCTCTCTGGGGTCTCCTCCGCATCGCTCCCTCGTTGTTGAGAGCACTCCGCTGTCATCACGGCGTGTACAACCCCTCCCCCTAATGAGAGTAATTAGTTAAATAAACAAGGAGACACTTTCTTGGAAAGTCACCCTTATCGGCCACGTCGTTCATCGGACCAGTTTCCCGTGGGGCAATAGAGCGACCCCGTGGCGCCCCGAAGTCCATGGCGAGAGTCGAGTCGAGTTCAAAGGAAGCATTACCCCATTGTCTGTCCTCCACGCTCCTCGAGCCCAGCGCCTTCAGCACAACGCTCTTCCACATTCCCGCTGGGCGAGACCGTGGGGCATGGTGCTTTTGTTTTCTTAATCAGTTGCTGAGCACACTGAAATTAAACACAATGAAGTGTCGTCGGATGGACAGACACGCGGACCTAATCTAAGTAATATGTCCCGAGTAGAGCCTTCGCGACTCCCACAAGAACTCGAACAACACCCGCTGCATTAGCATGCGAAGCACTTCACAAATTATGAGCAAGTTGCTTTAATTGACACTCGAGCGCCTATCCGCACCCCTCCCCCCGAGAAACCGTCTGTGCATTGAGAGAGAATTGCCAATCAAGCGGCCTGCAGACCGGACCGCGACAATTATCGACGCGAGGACAACACAAGCGCGTGGACAACCAATCAGCGCGCCCCCCGGGGTCTTCCCCTAACCCTACCCGTCACAGCCGAGCCGCGCCTTGGCCCCGAGAGTGTCGGAGTTAATCGCGCGCTCAAGCGAGCCCAGGGGCCGCCTCGGTCGTCTTTTCATTTCGTTTATTTCCCTTCAAGAGTTCCCCCCCCCCCCCCGCGCCAGTGACGGAACAGAGAATGGCTCTGAGTGGCGCGTTGTGCTCCCGCGTGTCTGTGCTGCTACGTGTGTGGCTTCAAAGTGTGCCTACTCTGATTTATTATTGATTTTTCGGTGAGATCGCATGAGTAAAAAGTGTATCGTAAACGCTCCACCTAACAGGGCCTATTAATAAAGTTGCCACGTGAACAAACGTGTCAAAGTTCATCTGCGTGCTCTTTCTGTCATGCCATTTATCTGCGATGCGACCCACTCTTCCCATAGTTGACAGTCTTCATTTCTTGGGAGCTTCGAGGAGGGCACACGGGATAAGATGGCAGCGCCAAGCAAGCTCGTGACGCTCAGTGTCACAAGCTGGCTCGGGATATGGAGGTGATGGCAGTGATGCTGTGTGATATGAAGCGCAGGTGGAGTTGAGACGGCTGCATCAACATGGAGGGATATCCCAGACATGCGATCACGTGGCGCTAGTCTCAAGCTGTTTAAATCTGCAATGAACATACTCGCACAACATCTTGTGATTGTTGTAGCTCCAACTTAAAAGGGTATCATGCAGGAGGCGTCGTTTCGGCAATGATCCTTCGTCATAGCGAATATTAAGACTGGCCATTGCCCTAAACATTGCCAATTGTATATTTAATTTTAAGGCCCAGCGTGATTGACGAGTGTGTTGCATGTTTTGCTATTAATTGTGCGTGTGCACTCCTGCCAACACAGCAGCACCGCCAAGTCATTAGCGATAGTGATAGCGTGCACTCTCTTTGAACCGGCGGTGTGCATCATTTATTTATTTACGTGTTTGTCTGGGTGTGAGATTCACTCTATACATGCACCCCATATGAGTTATGGATTTAAAATGTGTAGACACGTGTCATTACGTCTTTGCTATGTATGTCAATTTCACCCTGAACACCCTTGCAAACGAGATCTTCCATCTGCAAGGCATTTTCCAGGTCAAATGTTTTGACAATGAATGGACAGGCAATGGGAGGAGCACAGGAAAGACACCAGAAACCCTAGATTCACCCGCTGATCTCGGTGATCGTTGTGGTGGCGGTAATGGAAGTGATGATGATGTTTACGGTTACAAAATGGTGACGATAATAGTAACGATGGTGTTGGTAGTAGTGATAATGATGACCGAAGTCACCCCTAACGAGAATCATCGATGATAACCTTCATTGGAAAAATCATCGATGATAACCTTCATTGGAAAAAGACGTTTAATGTAAATGGGCTGTCGCCTGGCTATACAGATTTGATGGTGGTAGCGATAACGAGTTGAGGGCCCTGACCGCTGCGCCACCTCCTCTGATAACAACAACAACAACCACCACCATCACGGGTGGTGGTGACACGGCTGAGTGGTGGCGCTTCCCCACATTGCAGAGGGTTGCGGTTAGAATCCGACAGGCGGCCCTGATTTATCCTCCGATTAATTGTAACAATTTCAATATGCGCCGTCTGACTCACAGTGGACGTTTAAGGTCATGTGAGGTCATTTACAAAAGAGTAGGCTATTGTGTGCCAGGTCACGATCCAAATTTTAAAACAATATTGATCAATTGCTGAAAAGCAATGGCAACATGAACGCTCCCTATAGGGACAACTTAACGGCACCGTGCTGAGAAAGAGTGTTGAGACTCCGTGAGTCTTTCCTGGGTAAATAAGCAAAATCATAATCATAATAACAACGACGATGTCTTGCAACGTGAGGGTAATAATGGGGGCAGTGGCTTGAAGGCGTGATGCGCAGCGTGAGCTACGAGTTTCAGGATGATAATGCGCGGGGCTTCGCGGCGGCTGTAAATACCGGCAGGTGTCGCGGGCTCGGCTCGCTTCGTGTGGATACATCACGGAGCCAGCACGGCCTCCATTGAATTACACGGCCCCACTAATCCGCGCCGGGGCCGCTATCAGCTTCGCCAAATCGCGCCTCTGCGAACGCGCAAATGAGTTTTAATAATGAATCCCCGCGCCGCTGCCGCTGTTGGGGAGTTGAGGTGAGCGGAGGTGGCGTCTTCAAGGGGACGTGGGACGCACGCCTCGATGCTGACAGCCGAGACCTCGGAGGAACGAACACTCGTGATTATATTTTTCATGTTCACCATCATCATTGCTTTATTAAAGTATTAAACCTTAGAAACCTCTCGAGCTAAATCGTCTCGTTTGCAAGGGTGTTACAAGGTGTCGATTTACACGTAGCAAGCGTATAACCACGCACACACGTGCACCTGCATCATCGCGATCATCATCAGCAGCCTATCCGCCTCATCTCTTGCTCTTGTGCCGCTGCGGTGTAATCACGCGCTGCTCACGAGCTCATTTCGCAGCGGACATCGCCTCGGCTGCCTCTGCGGCATGAGCCGCACCGCGACGCCCCGGATGGTGAATCACGAGTGAGGACTGCGGAGACAAGAGTCGATCTCACCCCCAGAATAAGTGGAATAGAATATCCTGTCCCCAGCATGCAGCAATGTTTTGCATCAGCGTTTGTTTAATAAATCAATAATTGACCGGGTTCCACTACACTGGGCCTCATCGGCACACACACACGCTCGCTCTCTATAAATGAGACTTCACCCTGGTCCAGAGGTTTCACTGTTCCATCCCGGTAGACGGCCCAGGTTAATACTGTGGTGTCTATTAAGCACGTGATGCGTCACGGGCGAGAAGAACGTGATGTGAGTTGGTGGTTTGAAACGACAGAATGGCCACAAATGCAATCCCTTTGAGCTGCTGCTGGTCTCGATAAAGCTGAAAGCGCGCACATGCAGTGCACATGCAGCGCACATGCAGCACACATGCAGCGCACATGCAGCGCACATGCAGCGCACATGCAGCGCACATGCAGCGCACATGCAGCGCACATGCAGCGCACATGCAGCGCACATGCAGTGCACATGCAGCGCACATGCAGCGCACATGCAGCGCACACTTCTGCGTATTGTTATAGCGTTTTGCGTCTAACTAGGACCCGTAACTAACAGAGAGAGCCCTTGGGTGCCTTTCTTAAAGTCAACCTTCCTCTGCCGATGAGACAATGAATGTCAAACCCGGTCCAGAAGTTTATGATTGTATTAATAATTTAAATGTGCAACTTGTAGTGGCCCGCACAGCATCCCCAACTCTGGAAGAAGAGAACGACTCTGAGGCGCGAGGATGAGCCACAGACAATCGAGAAGGCGGCAGCCACGTGGTGAGCCGGCGCCAACCATTGCCCGAGCTCTGCGGTGCTATATAAATATATACGGATGTTGATCATGTTATCAGCCAATTAATGAGTGTTTGTACGTGTGGGACGCACCTGGAGAAAACGCACGGGTACAAAGAGGAAACGCTCTATCCGGTACAGACGGCACAGGTGATGTCCACATTTCTGTTGTACCGCATTATCCTAGAAAGGGAGGTTGGCAACATTTGAACGGTGATTCACCAAACCTCGCGTCCACAGTGCTGGAGTACATGCCACGTGCATAGCCACCACCACCGCCAGTGTTGACGCAATTCTCCTGAAATGACGCGCTTCCAGAAGGAAGACCGCGTGGCTGATGGGATGTGTAAAATATATTGTTAAATGTGGAGAGTCAGATATTGGAAGGAGGAGGCGTGTCGTCTGCTTACACGCGTCATTACGAGGTCATTCCTGTGCCCTCCACCGGCGGCCGAGCGAGTGAACCCAACACAGCCTCAGAGCGAGCCCAGCAAGCTGCCCCACCTTCACGCGCAGCTCGCACGAAATGTTTGTCGTGTCGGCTAAATTAGCGCTCATTAAACACCCGCGAGCTACTAGGGTGAGACATCGAAAATATCGTTTTGTTTAGGTACAGAATGCGTCCCCGATGTTGGCCGTAAGCGGGAATCGTACTCGGGTCGCCGGGTGTCTAGCACAGTGCACTAACTACTGCGCCACACACGGACACACCAACAACAACAAGCGCCATTCGCCACTAAGTGGCGGTGACGTCACCACGACGCTTGTGCCAGGCCATGTGCACCTTGAGACCACGTGAAGTGTCGAACGCCCGCTGGCAGGAGGTCACGGGGCAGACCCAGGTGCCACGGGTCGACTGACTGAGATGACTGAGATGACTGGCTGATGCACCACCTGTGTCGCCTACTGTTCCAACTTGCTGTGCTTTAGCCACCCGGCGCTCCGCTCGGTGTTGTGAGCGTCGCTCCTCCGCCCTCCGTTGTTGCTGGAGGGCGACTGCCTCCAACTGCCCAGTAGCGTCCTTCACGAGCCTCCTTCATAGAGGCCGATCTTGACACCGCTGGTACCAGTCATCGGCAAGTCCACTCAGCTCCACGTCCTCCTGTACCACATCACTCAATCTCTTCTCTAGCCCGTGCCGCGCCCGTTTAGCCCCCTTGATCCGGCCGAACAAAAGCTGTTTCGGCATGCGGTGGCTGGGCATGCGGGCTACATGACCCAGCCAACGCAGCCGTGCCTGCCGGAGGAGCTCACCGATGGGACTTTGCCCAGATCTTTCAAGGATTTGTGAGCTCCTCACACAATCCAGCCTGGTTAAACCCAGAATGGATCGTAGGCAGGCCAGCCTAAATGTTTCCAACCGGCGAAGATGCTCCATTAGGGGGGTCCACGTTTCGCAAGAGTAGAGAAGGGAGGGAATGACTGTGGCCGAGAAGACTTGAAGCTTCGTGCGGAGCGACAGACCAGGTAGCTTCCACACAGCGTTACGCAACCGATGAAAAGATATTGCCGCTCGACTGATTCGGAGTGAGACCTCTGCTGTTAAACTGGAACCGGTCATAAGCACACTGCCCAGGTATGGGAAACTCTCCACTCTCTCCACTACTGCCCCATCACCGATTGGGAGTTGTGGGGGTGGAGTGTCCGATGGTACAAAATACCCAGGCAGGTGCTTAGTTTTGGTGGGGCTGATGGTAAGGCCCCACCTCTAGTGGCACGCTCCAGTCTCAGCAGCAGCGTCTCCAACTCCTCCTCTGAATGAGAAGCTATTACCAAATCATTGGCATACATGACGTGGTTGACCAATAGGGAGCCATCCCTTGATCACACTCGGGCATCGATCAGCCTCCCATTATATCTGTACCAAATGGAGATTCCCCCGGTACAGTTATTGAAGGCTTCACGAATTACGTGGTCAAAATAGATGTTAAATAATGTGGGAGCCAGAGGACATCCCTGTCGCACCCCAAGGTGTACAGGGAAAGGCTCCGACTCCCGGCCACGTAGTTTAACCCAGGCCCGCTCACCATCATGAAGGTCCTTAATGGTCGTGAGCAGAGGGTCAGGGACTCCGAGAGCACGAAGAACAACCCAGAGCCCAGGCCTACTGATGGTATCATAGGCCTTGACCAGGTCAATAAAGCAGAGATGTAGGTTTAATTCTAGATTTGAAGCTTTCGTGACTGCAATGATTCATATTCTCAGGTTTTTTCGGTAAAGTCACGTAGGTAAAACATTAAAAGTAATGAAAGTAAAATAAAACAAAACAAAAATAAAAATAAAATTCACGACGTTTCGGAGGCAACACAAGTCTCCGTCATCAGGTGGGACCGTCACAGCCAGATTAGCTGCATCAAGTGAAGCAATGATTCAAGATGTAATCCCTTATAAGCAAGTTGAAGGGGGGAGGAGAGGGGGGGGGGAGTTCATCAGAATGTGGTAGCCAATGAATGGTCTAGATTTGAAGCTTTCGTGACTGCAATGATTCATATTCTCAGGTTTTTTCGGTAAAGTCACGTAGGTAAAACATTAAAAGTAAAAACGTTTCGGAGGCAACACAAGTCTCCGTCATCAGGTGGGAATCCCTTATAAGCAAGTTGAAGGGGGGAGGAGAGGGGGGGGGGAGTTCATCAGAATGTGGTAGCCAATGAATGGAACGTATCGGGAGGGAGGGGGGTGGGAGGGGGAGGGAGCCAACAAAAAAAAACATTTGGCGACGGCTTGGACGCGGCTGCTGCGCACGCCAACACAATGGGCAGAAAGGGGGGAGGGGAGGTCTGATACACATGATAGAACAAAGGAACGAAAATGCCCATGTTTATACCAATGCAGGCTGAAAAATGAAGAGAGTACTGTTAAAAATAACTGGGGATGTTAACACTCGGTGAAGTAAATTAAAATAGTGCCTGTCAGATAAGATGGTCCAAAAAGTGTAACTACGTCTTTTTTGCGTGGTTAATAACATCTTTCCAGTGATTACTGAGTTTGTACCCATCATCACGGTTAAAATTATGTCTGTGTTTGTATATTTGTATGGCTTCGTGTACAAACCTTTGATGGTAGCCAGGAGGCTTGCAGAGAACCTTGGTCTCGGAAAAGACAATTTCATGAGAGCCCGCCGAGTTGTAGCAATGATCGGCAACGGCCGAAGAATCAGTTCTGCCGTGTTTCAGATCTGACTTGTGCTCGCGGACACGATCAGCAACATGACGTTTTGTTTCTCCAATGTAGCAATCACCACAAATACAACTCAATTTGTAGACTCCAGGATACTGTAATTCAGGAACGACATCCTTCACAGATGGAATCAGATCACGGATTTTATGCACTGTGCTGAATCGGACTTGGATCTTATGTTTGTTTAGAATTTTGGAGATCTTTTTGGTCACGCCTGCTATGTATGGTAACGTGATAGTTTTGGTCGGAGTTTCATGTGGTTGTTTCTGTGTGGTGGGAGAGACAGCTTGGCGGATAGTACGGTCAGAGTATCCGTTCATCCTGAGGGCCCGATGTACATGTCTTAATTCATCAGTCAGGTGGTGTTGGTCAGAAATGCCATGGGCTCTGTGGTATAGCGTTTTGATGAGAGAATTCTTTTGAGATGGGTGGTGGTGGGAATCCGGTTTCAGGTAGGAATCTGTGTGGGTGGCTTTCCTGTAGACAGAATGTCCCAAGGATCCGTCAAGCCTCCTCTTAAACAGAATATCCAAGAATGGTAGTTTACCGTCTTTCTCCACTTCCATGGTGAATCTGATAGATGGGTGTCTAGAATTGATGTGGTCCAAGAAGTGGTTCAATGCTGGGAGGCCATGTGGCCAGATGACGAAAGTGTCATCCACATATCTCTTCCACAGGGAAGGACGCAGGGTGGATGTCTGGATGGCGTCTGATTCAAACTTTTCCATGAAAATGTTGGCTATAACTGGTGACAAGGGGGAGCCCATAGGGGTACCCTCATTCTGTTTGTAGAAGGTGCCATTCCAGGTAAAATAGGTGTTGGTGAGGCAATGCCTAACCAGCGCAGGTACATCAGAATTCAACCCCTGTTGGACTAAGTCCTCAATTATTGTTAGGGTGTCCGGTACTGGGACTTTGGTAAACAAAGATACTACATCAAAGCTGACGAGAATGTCATCAGGAGATAGTACCATGTCCTTAACCATAGAGACTAATTGGGTTGAGTTGAGTACTGCCGAAGAGGTCTTGCCTGTGAAGGGGAGCAGAGTATCTGATAGAAAACGGGCTAGTTTGTACGTCGGAGAGTTTATCGTCGACACGATGGGTCGTAGCGGGGTGCCTTCTTTATGGATTTTAGGAAGACCATAGAGTCTGGGAGGTCTTGCCGCCGATGGTTTTAGAGAGGGACGTTTGCTTGGTTCGATTAGGGAAGTCGAACTCATGATGATACTGTTGGTTTTTGTCGTTAGGCTTTTAGTGGGATCGTTTTTAATTTTGGAGTAACTCCCATCATTAAGAAGGTCCAGGATTTTGTTGTTGTATGAATCTTTGTCCATGATGACCGTGGCATTGCCCTTGTCTGCCGAGAGGATGACTATATCATCTCTCTTTTTTAAATTCGCGAGTTCAGAGCGTTCGTTTTTGCTGATGTTACTAGTGGGTTTCTTAGCATTCTTGAGAATAGTAGCTATTTCAGCTCTTGCTACATCAGCATGGATGTGTCCTATGCCTCTGAGGGCTACATCAATCTGAGAAATCATATCCTCTACTGGTATATATTTAGGGGTGACGGCGAAATTTAGTCCTTTGGCCAGTACCGTTTTTAGATTGTCAGAGATTGGAATGTTACTCTGATTAATCACGGTCTTGTTAACATCCAGCTTTGCGATGTGTGGCTCTGGTTTCTTTTTAGATAGGAGGTTGAATTTAGAAATCAGGTTAGCTTTGCATTTGGCTGACATTGAGTCAGCAGAAGCAGAAGTCATGTTATCAACGTGGTTCCAATCAGAAGGTGACATTTTTTGTGTTAATAGGCTAGCTTTAAATAAGATCTGTTTGGAGTTCGGTGAGGACACAGCAGCGGATGTGAGTGTGAAAGCGATGGGTATTACCTTGTTATCGCGGCATCTCTTGAGGAAGGCCAGCGTCTCGAGAAGCTGTGACTTCTTGTCTCGTTGTCTGTTAAAAACTCTAACAGATAGGTGGAATTCCTCCCCGTAGAGGGCATTAATTCTAGATTTGAAGCTTTCGTGACTGCAATGATTCATATTCTCAGGTTTTTTCGGTAAAGTCACGTAGGTAAAACATTAAAAGTAATGAAAGTAAAATAAAACAAAACAAAAATAAAAATAAAATTCACGACGTTTCGGAGGCAACACAAGTCTCCGTCATCAGGTGGGACCGTCACAGCCAGATTAGCTGCATCAAGTGAAGCAATGATTCAAGATGTAATCCCTTATAAGCAAGTTGAAGGGGGGAGGAGAGGGGGGGGGGAGTTCATCAGAATGTGGTAGCCAATGAATGGTCTAGATTTGAAGCTTTCGTGACTGCAATGATGAACTCCCCCCCCCCTCTCCTCCCCCCTTCAACTTGCTTATAAGGGATTCCCACCTGATGACGGAGACTTGTGTTGCCTCCGAAACGTTTTTACTTTTAATGTTTTACCTACGTGACTTTACCGAAAAAACCTGAGAATATGAATCATTGCAGTCACGAAAGCTTCAAATCTAGACCATTCATTGGCTACCACATTCTGATGAACTCCCCCCCCCCCTCTCCTCCCCCCTTCAACTTGCTTATAAGGGATTACATCTTGAATCATTGCTTCACTTGATGCAGCTAATCTGGCTGTGACGGTCCCACCTGATGACGGAGACTTGTGTTGCCTCCGAAACGTCGTGAATTTTATTTTTATTTTTGTTTTGTTTTATTTTACTTTCATTACTTTTAATGTTTTACCTACGTGACTTTACCGAAAAAACCTGAGAATATGAATCATTGCAGTCACGAAAGCTTCAAATCTAGAATTAATGCCCTCTACGGGGAGGAATTCCACCTATCTGTTAGAGTTTTTAACAGACAACGAGACAAGAAGTCACAGCTTCTCGAGACGCTGGCCTTCCTCAAGAGATGCCGCGATAACAAGGTAATACCCATCGCTTTCACACTCACATCCGCTGCTGTGTCCTCACCGAACTCCAAACAGATCTTATTTAAAGCTAGCCTATTAACACAAAAAATGTCACCTTCTGATTGGAACCACGTTGATAACATGACTTCTGCTTCTGCTGACTCAATGTCAGCCAAATGCAAAGCTAACCTGATTTCTAAATTCAACCTCCTATCTAAAAAGAAACCAGAGCCACACATCGCAAAGCTGGATGTTAACAAGACCGTGATTAATCAGAGTAACATTCCAATCTCTGACAATCTAAAAACGGTACTGGCCAAAGGACTAAATTTCGCCGTCACCCCTAAATATATACCAGTAGAGGATATGATTTCTCAGATTGATGTAGCCCTCAGAGGCATAGGACACATCCATGCTGATGTAGCAAGAGCTGAAATAGCTACTATTCTCAAGAATGCTAAGAAACCCACTAGTAACATCAGCAAAAACGAACGCTCTGAACTCGCGAATTTAAAAAAGAGAGATGATATAGTCATCCTCTCGGCAGACAAGGGCAATGCCACGGTCATCATGGACAAAGATTCATACAACAACAAAATCCTGGACCTTCTTAATGATGGGAGTTACTCCAAAATTAAAAACGATCCCACTAAAAGCCTAACGACAAAAACCAACAGTATCATCATGAGTTCGACTTCCCTAATCGAACCAAGCAAACGTCCCTCTCTAAAACCATCGGCGGCAAGACCTCCCAGACTCTATGGTCTTCCTAAAATCCATAAAGAAGGCACCCCGCTACGACCCATCGTGTCGACGATAAACTCTCCGACGTACAAACTAGCCCGTTTTCTATCAGATACTCTGCTCCCCTTCACAGGCAAGACCTCTTCGGCAGTACTCAACTCAACCCAATTAGTCTCTATGGTTAAGGACATGGTACTATCTCCTGATGACATTCTCGTCAGCTTTGATGTAGTATCTTTGTTTACCAAAGTCCCAGTACCGGACACCCTAACAATAATTGAGGACTTAGTCCAACAGGGGTTGAATTCTGATGTACCTGCGCTGGTTAGGCATTGCCTCACCAACACCTATTTTACCTGGAATGGCACCTTCTACAAACAGAATGAGGGTACCCCTATGGGCTCCCCCTTGTCACCAGTTATAGCCAACATTTTCATGGAAAAGTTTGAATCAGACGCCATCCAGACATCCACCCTGCGTCCTTCCCTGTGGAAGAGATATGTGGATGACACTTTCGTCATCTGGCCACATGGCCTCCCAGCATTGAACCACTTCTTGGACCACATCAATTCTAGACACCCATCTATCAGATTCACCATGGAAGTGGAGAAAGACGGTAAACTACCATTCTTGGATATTCTGTTTAAGAGGAGGCTTGACGGATCCTTGGGACATTCTGTCTACAGGAAAGCCACCCACACAGATTCCTACCTGAAACCGGATTCCCACCACCACCCATCTCAAAAGAATTCTCTCATCAAAACGCTATACCACAGAGCCCATGGCATTTCTGACCAACACCACCTGACTGATGAATTAAGACATGTACATCGGGCCCTCAGGATGAACGGATACTCTGACCGTACTATCCGCCAAGCTGTCTCTCCCACCACACAGAAACAACCACATGAAACTCCGACCAAAACTATCACGTTACCATACATAGCAGGCGTGACCAAAAAGATCTCCAAAATTCTAAACAAACATAAGATCCAAGTCCGATTCAGCACAGTGCATAAAATCCGTGATCTGATTCCATCTGTGAAGGATGTCGTTCCTGAATTACAGTATCCTGGAGTCTACAAATTGAGTTGTATTTGTGGTGATTGCTACATTGGAGAAACAAAACGTCATGTTGCTGATCGTGTCCGCGAGCACAAGTCAGATCTGAAACACGGCAGAACTGATTCTTCGGCCGTTGCCGATCATTGCTACAACTCGGCGGGCTCTCATGAAATTGTCTTTTCCGAGACCAAGGTTCTCTGCAAGCCTCCTGGCTACCATCAAAGGTTTGTACACGAAGCCATACAAATATACAAACACAGACATAATTTTAACCGTGATGATGGGTACAAACTCAGTAATCACTGGAAAGATGTTATTAACCACGCAAAAAAGACGTAATTACACTTTTTGGACCATCTTATCTGACAGGCACTATTTTAATTTACTTCACCGAGTGTTAACATCCCCAGTTATTTTTAACAGTACTCTCTTCATTTTTCAGCCTGCATTGGTATAAACATGGGCATTTTCGTTCCTTTGTTCTATCATGTGTATCAGACCTCCCCTCCCCCCTTTCTGCCCATTGTGTTGGCGTGCGCAGCAGCCGCGTCCAAGCCGTCGCCAAATGTTTTTTTTTGTTGGCTCCCTCCCCCTCCCACCCCCCTCCCTCCCGATACGTTCCATTCATTGGCTACCACATTCTGATGAACTCCCCCCCCTCCTCCCCCCTTCAACTTGCTTATAAGGGATTCCCACCTGATGACGGAGACTTGTGTTGCCTCCGAAACGTTTTTACTTTTAATGTTTTACCTACGTGACTTTACCGAAAAAACCTGAGAATATGAATCATTGCAGTCACGAAAGCTTCAAATCTAGACCATTCATTGGCTACCACATTCTGATGAACTCCCCCCCCCCTCTCCTCCCCCCTTCAACTTGCTTATAAGGGATTACATCTTGAATCATTGCTTCACTTGATGCAGCTAATCTGGCTGTGACGGTCCCACCTGATGACGGAGACTTGTGTTGCCTCCGAAACGTCGTGAATTTTATTTTTATTTTTGTTTTGTTTTATTTTACTTTCATTACTTTTAATGTTTTACCTACGTGACTTTACCGAAAAAACCTGAGAATAAGAAGATGTAGGTTTTGTTGAAATCCCCTACAGCTCTGCTGTAGCAGACGGACAGAAAATATGGCATCTGTGCAGAACCGCCCTTTCCTGAAACCGCATTGGGGCTCCGCAAGCCTCTCCTCAGCGTGCCTAGCAAGGCGATGTTGAATAATCCTTGCCAGGACCTTTCCCGGCACACTGAGGAGTGAGATGCCCCTGTAGTTGTTACAGTCTGTGCGGTCCCCCTTTTTAAAGAGAGGGACCACCAGGGCATCCTTCCAATCCTGCGGAACCCGTCCAGCGGTCCAGACTGTTGTTATGATGTCATATAGGGCAGTCTGTGCACAAACGCCACCCTCCCTCAGCATTTCGCTTGGGAGATCATCTCTGCCCGGTGCCTTTCCTGGTCTCAGACTCCGGATCGCCTTCAGTACTTCCTGAACAGATGGCACCTCAGCCAGCCACTCACAGGGGGTGACCTCTTCCAATATTTTTGGCACCGCAGCCTCAGCAGGGTTATCCCCACTTTGTGCCATGATGTTTTCCTGGCTGAGGGATTTCCCCTCCCTCAGGACCTCACAGAAATGCTCAGCAAATCTGCAAACCTGTTCCTGGGGGTCGGAGATTGGATCACCGTTTTTTCCCCTAATGATGGTAATAGGTGTGGCGCTGCAGGTTACTTTTTCGATGGAGTTAAATAGTGATTTGTGATCGCGGGCCACTGAGGCAGACTCCATCTCCTCAGCAACCCGCGACCACCACCCATCCTTGCAGCGCCTTACGGCTCTCCGAACCTCCGAGCGAAGGCTGCTGTAAGCCTCCTCATTATCTGACGTGGGATGCTGTAGTTGATGAGAGTGGGCCTGTCGCTTTTTATCAACTATCCTGAACACCTCCTCTGTCAGCCAGGGTCTCTGGGGAGGTCTGGACCGCGTACCCAAAGCAGCCATTGCAGCTGCATGAGTCACAGTCCTAAACCTCGCCCATTTCCAATCGACATCAGGAGGAGTGGGGGACGATGCTAACCACAGCTGCAAGCGATGATGAAATTCTCGCTTGCAAATTTCATCAGCTAACTGAGACCAGGCCACTTTAGGTCGGAATGGGGTCCTGGGCGTACACCCACCACCGGAGTGGAAGAATGGCAGGCGCATCTTACAGATGACTAGTCGATTGTCAGAGGGCAGATCAGCTCCATGGTAGGTCCTGGTGTCAAGGACATGGGCTCGCATCTGCTGGTCCATCACTATGTAGTCCAGCAGATGTTCTTGCTTGGACCCGGCATGCATCTATGATGTTGTGTGGATGCGCCGATGCCGGAAGAGCGTGTTGGTAATTACAAGCCCATGGGCTGCACAAAAATTTAGCAGCCTCCTATCGTTGTTATTGAGCTGATCTGGCCCATGCCTTCCAATTACTCCAGACCAGGTGCAAGCATCATGACCTACTCGGGCATTGACGTCACCCAACAAGATGACTCTGTCCCGAGTGGCCACTTTAGCCAGCACCTGTGACAGGAGGTCATAGAAGACATCTGACTCATCGGCTTTGCCTGCATCCCTCCACGGATGTTCGTCTTCGGTGGCGGCATAAGTAACCACGACCAACACTCCTCGCCTCCGGTTCATGGGAAGGCGAGCCCAAAGTAGCCTGGGGCTTACAGCTTCCCACACCTCACCGCCACGCTCCCACGCCCCCTTCATTCGTTTGTTCAGAAGAAGAGCCACACCCTGTTGTTTGGCAGTCTCCTGCCCCAAGTAGAGGACTGTCCACCCCTCATGGTGGCAGGAGCCAGAACCGGTCCACCGGACCTCCTGAATGCCACAGAGATCCAGGCGGTACCGGTCCAGCTCCCGACAAAGGAGTGGCAGCCTCTCCTCCGCAGTGAGCGTTCGAACATTCCACGTGGCCATCCGTAGTGGCTTTTCGTTGTTTCTGGAGGAGCCCTGAGGGTGAATATTCAATCTCCTGGCTCCGCCAATTGGGGTTTGGCCAAGAGACATCATAGACGCCTGTCCCCCCGGGGGCCTCCGGCACAAGCTTATTAGTTACATATTTATGTTTAATTCTTAGTTTTGTGGTAATGAATTGAAGGTGGATCGGGCAATTCGCCAGAATTGCCCGATGATGCTGGATGCAATTACCAGCGAAACGTCGTACTCAAATTGTAAATTGTTGTGGTTTCATGCTTCAACACACCGGTGGGCTAAAGCAGTGAACTATTTGTCTTTTGTCAACGTGACACTTTTTTTACTGATTGGCCGTGTCGGGTGGTGGAGGGTTACGACACATTCATAAATAACGCGATCTAAACCCAAAAACGTTGATTATGAATAATATTGGTCGCGAAAGCCTACGTGTTAAAACATACACCGTTTGATTCTGGACAAGGTTCTCATCTTAAGAGCCATCATCTATCCACTGCTACATCAAGGTTTCTCCACGCCGTCGCCATCTCTCGCGGTCCTGTGAAGCCAAACTCCATCTCCATCGTGCGCCGTGCATCCACCCCATAGCTGCCTCTCCGCGGTGTTCGTGAGCGGTGCCGCCTCGAGTCGAGCTGTTCTCGTGACCCCGTGCAGCTTGGGCACCGAGCGGGGCGTCGCAACCCAGCGCGCGTTTTGTATTCAGTCAAAACACAAGCAAGCGGTGCAAATACTCGCGCCCGCTTTGGAGCCGTGACACCATTACAATGCATTTTTAATGAAGCAGCTCAGCTGCTCAAGATAAAGCGAAATTTAAACAGACAACGCTTTACATTTTTATTCTTTTGATTAACGACCTCACAAAGGAAGAAACTCGACCAAAAATGCCGCGAGGACGACACGCTCCGTTTTCTGTAAAAAATAAAATAACAACGCGTTTAGTCGCGCGATAAAATTCCGACGGCTCGCCTCCCGCTCTAATTGCTGTCATCAGTTCGCCTCCACACGCGGCCTCCTCCCATTGCCCCCCGCTCTGCGCTGGGAGCGCCGTGTCATGGTTAGCTGCGTACCCCTCCGAACGTCGGTCCCTCCTCCTCCCCCCATGAGAAGTCACGCCACCAGCATCGAATCGTGTGGATGGTCACACAAACACACACGTTTTACGTCGAGATACAGACCTGGGAAGAAGGTGTATTGTGCATAATTTAGCAGGACGTATTTCAAACTTTGAACCGGTTTCTCATCAGCAGTCAGATTAATTTCGCATACATGCTCTCGTTTAAGGCAGTGCTATTGACGAACATATTGCGTGTCAGACATGGCAAGGATGCCTCATGACAGCTGATTTGTAATGTTCAGCTTGCTGCCCATGTCGGGGCTGTTCTTCAAAAGGGGACCGAGCAGCTGAACACGTGAGCGTGCCAGACCCGAGCCGCAGCTGAACACGTGAGCGTGCCAGACCCGAGCCGTGCCGCATTCCCACGCGCAGCTTGTCGTGTCTCTGGCCTCCGTCCCAGCTTCGCTCCAGACTCGGGTCTCACACTTTGGCAGAGGTGTGGACTCGAGTCATGTGACTTGGACTCGAGTCAGACTCGAGTCATGAATTTGATGACTTGCGACTCGACTTGGACTTGCATAACAATGACTTTGTCCCACCTCTGCACCTTGGTCCTGAGCAGCGCGCTGCCAGCGGCCGCTAATGAGGCGAGTGCCGTCTTTCAAGATCGTGACCACGGGGAAGCGGTCAAGGGCTCCTTAACGAGCGCGCTTGGCAAGAGAACACTCATTAAACAGCCGATAACGCGTGCATTACCCTTCCCGCCAACTCCCAGGGTCCCGGGAAGAGCCCAGCTACCCCCCCACCTCTCCGATCACCCCCACCCCAACCACCGCGACCTCCCTTGGCCTTAAAGAGAAGCGCACAGCCCTCTCCTCTTAACCTCCGCTGAATTAGCCCCAAGGGCCCACCCCTCCGTCACCGCGTCCCTCGTTACCCTGTGCAGTGGCTGTCGTCTGCCAGGGGGCAGATGCTGCTGTTGTGTGTGCGTGGGCCTCCGTGAGAATGTGGGTCTCTGTGTGTGCGCAGTAGTGTAGCGTTTAGCGCTGCAATGCGCTACGAACCCGGCGACCCCAGTTCGATTCCCCCTCAAGACCAAAAACAGTGGCGACTATTTGAACTGGTCCCCAGGTTGACTCGGACTTACATGAGTACACGATAGGGTGGCCAACCACCCCATCGTGTGCCATATTGCCCTTAATAGGTGCTGGCTAACAGCACTTGCCCTAACAGTCTGTTCAAGGCTATATGGAGGAGCTTTGTTTTTGTGAGTTTGTGGGAGTGTGGAAGTGTGTGTGTTTGGGCACGTGATTCTCATCTCCAGCCAGCGCCTCCCATATGCATCATTGCCACGTGACTTCCCACAGACCATCATCTCGTCACCCCTCAACCCCGCTCCCCTCCCTCCCTTCTCCCCACCGCCATCAGGTGCGGCCATAACATCAACCAATGCGCCGTGGCCATGCGAGCCAGAGCAGTGAATGTGAAGGTTGGTGGATCACGTGGAGACTTCTGAAACTGAAAAACCCTCCGGGCCGCAAGGTAATCTGGGGATGGTCGTACAGCAAGTGCGTGGGGCCCTGTGAGTGGTGTCCCCTCACACACGCGGTCGGGTTTCTCCGGAGACTCCGGTTTAAGTTTATCGCACAATGATCCGATATCACTCGCCACTGACGTTTGTCGGTAGTCAACTAAGGTCGCCAAGTTTGTAGGTCTATGAACTCGTCTGTATAGCCAACCTTTGAATGCTTCCCCCTCGTATTCATGGTGGGTTTTCTCCGGATTCTCTGATATCTTCCCACGCAGCAGAGATGCAGGGCACTGTGGGTAAAGCGGGCCACGAGGAGGGGGGGGACGAGAGGGAGACTGGTGTTAGAGGGTTAGGTGTGGGGGAAATGGAGGAAAGATGAGGGTGGCATGAGGGAAAGGCAGGGATTAGACGAGGGGGCTGAAGGATGGGAGACGCGGTTAGTTCAGGGTCGCGAGAGACACGCGCGGCCGGAGTGAAACTCGAGCCCATCGAGTCCCGCTCCTCTGGCCAGGAGTGGCTCTCAGTAACTCACATTGTCAAAGCTCGGTAGTTACTCTGTGATGCATTCTTGCTTTGACTCTATGGTCCTCTGCTGTTGTCGGAGCAGGCACAGGCTCGCCACTGCAGGCAGGGAGGAGATGGAGATGAGCAGGAGGTGGAGATGTGCACGGCCGCTCTGTTCATATTCCCTGAAACGCCACGACTCGCCCTCGCTCCCTCTCACCGTCTTCCATGTGGCTCTCAATATGTATAACAATATTAACATACCGTTATACAATTATCGCAACTTTTCGCATTTTTATTATCCCTAAGTATTCATATATTCAATGGGTGTGAGTTGGTAACCGTCAGATTGAGAAGTCGAATTCCCGAGTAAAGCCCATTGAGCTAAAGAGTGATGTTTTCAAGGGCGACTCGGCCGGGAGATAACATCAAAGGCACCTGCACATCAACCCGGATCGAAACCCATCCGCACATTTACCGATGAGTGCACATCGCACAAATACCACCGTGACTGCGGGGGCATCAGAGCTGTATCACGAATCTGTAACGAGATCACTCGGGCCACGACTCGGCATAACGATGTGAATGTAACATGCGTCGACATCATACTCTACTCTAACATATCATGGGCACTTATCACAAATACCGACCATTTCAGCTTTAATAACTTCGTGTATACGCATTACAGATAATATGTAACGGGCGCAGCCTAATGTACGGTCTATCTCTGGATTGAAAACTAATTTCTTTAGAACTGCTTTTTGTGTTTAGTTTGTTGTCCTTCCCCCGCACATCGGATGAGCACAGTTGGCGACGTACGGTGCGAAAGAAGTTCAACATACATATATCACAAAACATCTTCTCGACGCAGTGACCTCCTCGATAGGGGAAGAGAAGGGGGAAAAGGCGTGGGCACGTTTCCCGGAGCCGATCGATTCGATGGGGTGTAGCAGGGTGTGTGTGTCTGTGTTTTACAGGGTGTCTGGGTGTAACAAGGTGTGTGAGAGAGTACATGTGTGTTTTATAAATGTGTGTGTGTGTGCTGGGAAGCTTGTAGAGCCCCAGTGTGGGTGAGACAGGGTGTGTGTGTGTCTGTGTGTTACGGGGTGTCTGGGTGTAACAAGGTGTGTGAGAGAGTACATGTGTGTTTTATAAATGTGTGTGTGTGTGTGCTGGGAAACTTGTAGAGCCCCAGTGTGGGTGAGACAGGGTGTGTGTGTGTCTGTGTGTTACGGGGTGTCTGGGTGTAACAAGGTGTGTGAGAGAGTACATGTGTGTTTTATAAATGTGTGTGTGTGTGTGCTGGGAAACTTGTAGAGCCCCAGTGAGGGTGAGACAGGGGCGGTCCTGCAGGTGGACATAATCTCTATCCATCAACTTTAGCAGAAGTGTAGGGAATTCAACAGAGCCGATACATCTGCTTCATTGCCTTGGCCAAGGTCTTGGATACCATCAAGAGGCCAGGAACTTGGGTTGTTAACTTTCAGGGTCCCTGACCCTCTGCTTACGATCATTACAACCCCTCATGATGTGGTGGCAGGCCTTGGTAAAGCTGCGTGGCTGGGATACAGAGCCATTCCCTCTTCACTCGTGGGTGCTCCACATGCTGCAGAGGAGATGGCTGATCGGGTGTAGGATGATTTGGAGCTGAGTGGACTTGCCGATGACCGGTTCCAGTAGTGTCAATATCGGTCTCTGAGGAGAAGGATCGTGAAGGACGCTACTGGGCATTTGGAGGTAGCCGCCCTCCAACAAGAGCAGAGAGCAGAGACGCCGATGCTCATAACCGCGATGCTTACAACAACGAGCAGAGCACCGGGCCGATAAAAAGCAGCAAGGTGGTGAGTGCAGTTGGTGCATCTGCCAATTAACCCTTGACCTGCAGAGAGCCTTCGAGACTTCACTTCACGTGGCATGAAATGGTGGCTGGGTGTGTGTGGAAAATATTGAGTCGGTCTACGTGTTTGGATTTGACAGTGTGAATGTGGTAGGATGTGTGTGTGTGTGTGACAGTGTGTTTTTAGCAGGTGTGCTTGTGAGCGAGTGTTGGAGTGCGTGAGAGATTTATGGAGACGCAGGGGCATGGAAGCTCTCTCTCTATAGGGAGAGCAAACAGGGTCAGCAAAAACGAATCCCGCGACCGCCAATCTCATAAATCCGGGCCGCGTTTGCCCTCGCGCTGAGAGATTGCGTTGTCCGCAGGTGCCGTTATTTACTGTGTGGGGTGGCAGTCATTCACACTCCTCACACACACACGCAACAACAGCCGCCATTCGCCAGTAATTGGCCGTGACGTCACCACTGCGTTTGTGCCAGGCTATGTGCACTAAGATGCCACGTGCAATGTCGAAGGCTCGCTGTTGGCAGGTCACGGGACAGACCCAGGTGTCATGGGTTGATTGACTGAGATGACTGGCATTATTATGTTGAACTTCTTTCGAATCCTACACAGCCAAACGTACTAATCGCATGTGATACACCATCTGCGCCTCCTACTGTGCCAACTAACTTGCTGCGTTTTATCCGCCCGGCACTCCGCTTGTTGTTGTGAGCGTTGCTCTGCCGGCCGCTGTTGTTCGAGGGAGGCTGCCTCCAACTGCCCAGCAGCGTCCTTCAAGAGCTTCCTCCACAGAGGCCGACCTTGACACCAGTGACGTGGGGTGAGGTCAATGGCTGGGGAGGCACTGGCTCGTGTCAGATTCACACAATCGTGATTTGAAGCTTTCGTGACTGCAGGAATCCATACTCTTTGGTTCTTTCGGTAAAGTCACGTAGGTAGAAAATAAATAAATAAATTGCCGACGTGATTTTACCGAAAGAACCAAAGAGGACAGATTCACACACTGAGGGGGGCGTGTTAGATACGTCCCCCTCAGTGAGGCAGATGTGATAGCTGCCTCCCTTGGTGCTTTTTCATTGCAGTTTCATGACGAGACCAGCGAGCCTAAATATATTTATACACATACGTGAAATAAGTTACCTGGAGTATGGAAGGCGAGGACATGGAATGAAGAGGTCTACAAACATTACATTGGTGACATACTGAGATAGTAACAGGCACGCGCTTATTGCCCGCGCTCCATCCAGTTACTGAGAGGGTTGCGCAATCAGAGGGGAGGCTGAGCTCGTCGCTGCCTCACCTCTCGTCTCTTGCTGTATTTGCAGCGGAGCTCCGCAAATTTGGCGATTTTGACCATAAAAATGATTGGAATCGTACAGAAATGACATTTTTAACACAGATCAGTGGAAAAATCTTAATATTTATTTTATTTCATTATTCTTTTTTTTACTTTTCGTAACAGCTGTTTCCATTGGAGTATGGCAGGGGAGGCAAACCTGCCTCCCCTGACCGCACGTCCCTGCTTCACACCGCTAGTACCGGTCATCGGTAAGTCCATTCAACTCCATATTCTCCTGTACCACATCAGTCCATCTCTTCTCTAGCATGTGCCACGCCCATTTAGTCCCCTCTATCCGGCCGGATAAATGTTATTTGGGCATGTGGGTTGGTGGTTGGGCATGAGGGCTACATGACCCAGCCAACGCAGCCTTGCCTAGCTCACCGATGGGACTGTGTCCAGATCGTAGGTCGGCCAGCCTGCACAACTTACACACACACACCGTATATACACACACACACACACGGTATACATACACACACACGGTATCACAACACGCACCTACGTCTCACGCCCCGTGCGCACACGGACGACAACACACAAACGCGCGCACCCCGAGGCCCCCGCACGTGGGTGTAGTACTGCACACACATCACTCGTTCAACTCGTGCTGCTGGCTGCTTTATACCTTGCTTTCATTTTCGCTGCCGCTCGACCCAAGCGGACCAACAATTTTCCGTAATTGCCTTTTGTAGACTCATTACAGCCACCATCGGCGAAAGAGAAAGTTTGGAAAACAATAACTCAATTGGACGCGGCACCACGGACCATGTAATTGGTGTGAATCTGAAAACGATACGAGCTGACACTGACCCGCGGCGGTCGAAACGCCGTGATTAGGCTCGCCGTTGTTGTTTGTCTCCGAGCTGAGAGAATGATAACGGGAGACGCCGATGGCATGACGGGGCCCACGTGTCGATTCCAACATTCGCCATGCGCGCGGCGACTGCTTTGCTGGGTCCGTGCTGTGTGTGTGTGTGAGCTGTGTGTGTGTAGTGTGTGAGCTGTGTGTGTGTAGTGTGTGTGAGCTGTGTGAGCTGTGTGTGTGTAGTGTGTGTACTGTGTGAGCTGTGTGTGTGTAGTGTGTGAGCTGTGTGTGTGTAGTGTGTGAGCTGTGTGTGTGGTGTGTGTGAGCTGTGTGTGTGTAGTGTGTGAGCTGTGTGTGTGTAGTGTGTGTGTAGTGTGTGTGTATAGTGTGTATAGTGTGTATAGTGTGTGTAGTGTGTGTGTGTATAGTGTGTGTGTATAGTGTGTGAGCTGTGTGTGTGGTGTGTGTGAGCTGTGTGTGTGCTGTGTGTGTGTAGTGTGTGTGTGTAGTGTGTGCGTAGTGTGTGTGTAGTGTGTGTGTAGTGTGTGATCTGTGTGTGTGGTGTGTGTAGTGTGTGTGTAGTGTGTGTGTACTGTGTGTGTAGTGTGTGAGCTGTGTGTGTGTAGTGTGTGTGTAGTGTGTGTGTAGGGTGTGTGTAGTGTGTGAGCTGTGTGTGTGAGCTGTGTGTGTGTAGTGTGTGAGCCGTGTGTGTGTAGTGTGTGTAGTGTGTGAGCTGTGTGTGTGTAGTGTTTGAGCTGTGTGTGTGTAGTGTGTGAGCTGTGTGTGTGTAGTGTGTGTGTAGTGTGTGTAGTGTGTGAGCTGTGTGTGTGTAGTGTGTGAGCTGTGTGTGTGTAGTGTGTGTGTAGTGTTTGAGCTGTGTGTGTGAGCTGTGTGTGTGTAGTGTGTGTGTAGTGTTTGAGCTGTGTGTGTGACCTGTGTGTGTGTAGTGTGTGAGCTGTATGTGTGTAGTGTGTGTGTAGTGTGTGAGCCGTGTGTGTGCAGTGTGTGTGTAGTGTGTGTGTAGTGTGTGTAGTGTGTGAGCTGTGTGTGTGTCTTGCGTCTTCCTCTGTCTTTGTAGGTCTCCATGTGTCTGTGAATGTCTCCATGTCTTTGTATGTCTCCATCTCTCAATTTCTTTCAAGTTAAAACGTAGCGAAAATTGTGTTTGAAGCTATTCAAATACGTCTATGTTGCAAGAAACATTGCAGGTTTGCGAAATAAATCGCAACATTTACCACAAATGGCAAGGGCCTCCCGTGTAGCTGACATTGTAACCTGAAATGTAATCAACAGGTCTTCAATGTGCATATTTGAACCCATTCGAGCAGCTTCAGTATAAACGAACCACACCAGAAAACCAAGAGTTTTTATTCTCCGTTACCCATCTCTATATTCCCTCGTAATTATTTTATTCACATTTTCCGTATGAAGTTTGAAGCTGAGATGAGAATCGAACCAGATGCCAAGAGACCTGTAAGTGCAAACACGCCAATGGTAGTGCTGCCAAGCTTAACTGTGGGCAATGTGCAGGACGAGAGGTGGGGCTCCTAAAGGTAATACAACTCGTCTTGTTTGCATTTAGGTGGGATTTTTATTCTATTAAGTCACCTTGTAATTTATATGATTTATTTCTAAACTGAAAACTAATTTCTTTAGAACTGCTTTTTGTGTTTAGTTTGTGTTTCTTCCCCCGCACCTCCGATTAGCACAGTTGGCTACGTACGGTGTGAAAGAAGTTAAACATACAGTACACGCATACAAGATCGGGGGTATAACAATCGTGTCATATTTTAATAATGCGATAGATTGAATGCGAGATGATTTAGACCGAGTGTTGAATGGAACCAAGCACAGAACCCTGTGTTCCATACTCACACACGACACACACACTACACTCACACACTACACACACACACACACCACACACACTACACACACTACACACACACACAGTGAAGGCAGGGCAAAGGGTGCCCAGGTTTATGCCTCATTTTATAATTTATAAATAGTTTACTAATGAAACTGTTGCGTTTTTGCTTAGGCCAGAATGGAGTCACCTGGTTTTGAGGATGTGATTATTAGCGGTTTCAAATGCCTTAGCCAAGTCTAAGACGACTACTGAGCAGACGTTTTTATTGTAAAGGTGTATATGTGTTGTGTAAAGCTGTTTGTGAAACAGTGATGGTGATATGCCAAGTTCGAAAGCCAGATTGATGTTTTGTTCTTTTCTATTGAACTCTACAAAGTTGATTAAATGTTTCTGAACCAGTTTTTCGAATGTTTTAGACAAGATTCAGAGATTAGAGATGGACTGGTACTTGTATGGTTTATTTGAATCCTCCGGTTTTGTACAGGATAGACAGATGCCAATTCCGATCAATGGATGTTGAGTTAGAACGTGTTGTACACATACACTCGAACTAAACTCATTGATTATTCCATCCATGTTGAGGACTCGGTATACCAGACTCACTGTTTCATCTCACTTACCACACTGCAGGTCACAACAACACACACACTCACCACACTGCAGGTCACATCAACACTCACCCGCTCACCACACCGCAGGTCACAACAACACACTCACCCACTCACCACACTGCAGGTCACAACAACACACTCACCCACTCACCACACTGCAGGTCACAACAACACTCACCCACTCACCACACTGCAGGTCACATCAACACACTCACCCACTCACCACACTGCAGCTCACAACAACTCACTCACCCACTCACCACACTGCAGGTCACAACAACACACTCACTCACCACACTGCAGGTCACAACAACACACTCACCCACTCACCACACCGCAGGTCACAACAACACACTCACCCACTCACCACACTGCAGGTCACAACAACACACTCACCCACTCACCACACCGCAAGTCACAACAACACACTCACCCACTCACCACACCGCAGGTCACAACAACACACTCACCCACTCACCACACCACAGGTCACAACAACACACTCACCCACTCACCACACTGCAGGTCACAACAACACACTCACCCACTCACCACACCGCAGGTCACAACAACACACTCACCCACTCACCACACTGCAGGTCACAACAACACACTCACCCACTCACCACACCGCAGGTCACAACAACACACTCACCCACTCACCACACTGCAGGTCACATCAACACTCACCCACTCACCACACTGCAGGTCACAACAACTCACCACAATGCAGGTCACAACAACTTACCACAATGCAGGTCACAACAACTCACCACACTGCAGGTCACAACTCATCACACTGCAGGTGACAACAACTCACCACAATACAGGTCACAACAACTCACCACACTGCAGGTCACATCAACACTCACCCACTCACCACACTGCAGGTCACATCAACACTCACCCACTCACCACACCGCAGGTCACAACAACTCACCACACTGCAGGTCACAACAACTCACCACACTGCAGGTCACATCAACACTCACCCACTCACCACACTGCAGGTCACATCAACACTCACCCACTCACCACACTGCAGGTCACATCAACACTCACCCACTCACCACACTGCAGGTGACAACAACTCACCACAATGCAGGTCACAACAACACTCACCCACTCACCACACCGCAGGTCACAACAACTCACCACACTGCAGGTCACATCAACACTCACCCACTCACCACACCGCAGGTCACAACAACTTACCACACTGCATGTCACAACAACACTCACCCACTCACCATACTGCAGGTGACAACAACTCACCACACTGCAGGTCGCCTCACATCTATTTCTGCGTTTCCCTTCTTGCTGCTCCCCTGCGGAATTCCCTTTTCTCATCGTCCATTTCCCGAAGGTTTAATCACCTTTCTCAATTCCAGAAACGCGTTACACACTTATCGATTACAACTTGGATGGTGCTGTTTATTGCTGGCTGTTTAACGTTTTGGGCCTTTGTGCCTGGCCTCAACAACTGAGTCAAAAAAACCCAACACATCCACGAAGCAATGTCAAAGGGCGTTTGAGTTGGATACACAAAGAATAAGCGATGCTACACCATACTGTGAAAACCCATAAAGGTTTATGAGCTAATCAGATAAATGTAATGTAGACGGTGCATTGGTGTTGTGGATGAGTGTATTAGAAAGTCAAGTAATGAGGGAATGGCAACTCATGGGGACTTTTCATATCCGCAGCTCTCAAGTAATTTTCAGGCTCTCCCATGTGTGGGTGGAGATGCATGTGTGGGTGGAGATGCTTGTGTGGGTGGAGATGCTTGTGTGGGTGGAGATGCATGTGTGGGTGGAGATGCATGTGTGGGTGGAGATGCATGTGTGGGTGGAGATGCATGTGTGGGTGGAGATGCATGTGTGGGTGGAGATGCTTGTGTGGGTGGAGATGCTTGTGTGGGTGGAGATGCATGTGTGGGTGGAGATGCTTGTGTGGGTGGAGATGCATGTGTGGGTGGAGATGCTTGTGTGGGTGGAGATGCATGTGTGGGTGGAGATGCATGTGTGGGTGGAGATGCATGTGTGGGTGGAGATGCATGTGTGGGTGGAGATGCATGTGTGGGTGGAGATGCATGTGTGGGTGGAGATGCTTGTGTGGGTGGAGATGCTTGTGTGGGTGGAGATGCATGTGTGGGTGGAGATGCTTGTGTGGGTGGAGATGCATGTGTGGGTGGAGATGCTTGTGTGGGTGGAGATGCATGTGTGGGTGGAGATGCATGTGTGGGTGGAGATGCATGTGTGGGTGGAGATGCATGTGTGGGTGGAGATGCATGTGTGGGTGGAGATGCATGTGTGGGTGGAGATGCTTGTGTGGGTGGAGATGCTTGTGTGGGTGGAGATGCATGTGTGGGTGGAGATGCTTGTGTGGGTGGAGATGCATGTGTGGGTGGAGATGCATGTGTGGGTGGAGATGCATGTGTGGGTGGAGATGCATGTGTGGGTGGAGATGCTTGTGTGGGTGGAGATGCATGTGTGGGTGGAGATGCTTGTGTGGGTGGAGATGCTTGTGTGGGTGGAGATGCATGTGTGGGTGGAGATGCTTGTGTGGGTGGAGATGCATGTGTGGGTGGAGATGCATGTGTGGGTGGAGATGCATGTGTGGGTGGAGATGCATGTGTGGGTGGAGATGCTTGTGTGGGTGGAGATGCTTGTGTGGGTGGAGATGCATGTGTGGGTGGAGATGCATGTGTGGGTGGAGATGCTTGTGTGGGTGGAGATGCTTGTGTGGGTGGAGATGCTTGTGTGGGTGGAGATGCTTGTGTGGGTGGAGATGCATGTGTGGGTGGAGATGCATGTGTGGGTGGAGATGCATGTGTGGGTGGAGATGCATGTGTGGGTGGAGATGCTTGTGTGGGTGGAGATGCTTGTGTGGGTGGAGATGCTTGTGTGGGTGGAGATGCATGTGTGGGTGGACATGCATGTGTGGGTGGAGATGCATGTGTGGGTGGAGATGCATGTGTGGGTGGAGATGCATGTGTGGGTGGAGATGCTTGTGTGGGTGGAGATGCTTGTGTGGGTGGAGATGCTTGTGTGGGTGGAGATGCATGTGTGGGTGGAGATGCTTGTGTGGGTGGAGATGCATGTGTGGGTGGAGATGCTTGTGTGGGTGGAGATGCTTGTGTGGGTGGAGATGCTTGTGTGGGTGGAGATGCTTGTGTGGGTGGAGATGCATGTGTGGGTGGAGATGCATGTGTGGGTGGAGATGCATGTGTGGGTGGAGATGCATGTGTGGGTGGAGATGCATGTGTGGGTGGAGATGCTTGTGTGGGTGGAGATGCTTGTGTGGGTGGAGATGCATGTGTGGGTGGAGATGCTTGTGTGGGTGGAGATGCATGTGTGGGTGGAGATGCTTGTGTGGGTGGAGATGCATGTGTGGGTGGAGATGCATGTGTGGGTGGAGATGCATGTGTGGGTGGAGATGCATGTGTGGGTGGAGATGCATGTGTGGGTGGAGATGCATGTGTGGGTGGAGATGCTTGTGTGGGTGGAGATGCTTGTGTGGGTGGAGATGCATGTGTGGGTGGAGATGCTTGTGTGGGTGGAGATGCATGTGTGGGTGGAGATGCATGTGTGGGTGGAGATGCATGTGTGGGTGGAGATGCATGTGTGGGTGGAGATGCTTGTGTGGGTGGAGATGCATGTGTGGGTGGAGATGCTTGTGTGGGTGGAGATGCTTGTGTGGGTGGAGATGCATGTGTGGGTGGAGATGCTTGTGTGGGTGGAGATGCATGTGTGGGTGGAGATGCATGTGTGGGTGGAGATGCATGTGTGGGTGGAGATGCATGTGTGGGTGGAGATGCTTGTGTGGGTGGAGATGCTTGTGTGGGTGGAGATGCATGTGTGGGTGGAGATGCATGTGTGGGTGGAGATGCTTGTGTGGGTGGAGATGCTTGTGTGGGTGGAGATGCTTGTGTGGGTGGAGATGCTTGTGTGGGTGGAGATGCATGTGTGGGTGGAGATGCATGTGTGGGTGGAGATGCATGTGTGGGTGGAGATGCATGTGTGGGTGGAGATGCTTGTGTGGGTGGAGATGCTTGTGTGGGTGGAGATGCTTGTGTGGGTGGAGATGCATGTGTGGGTGGACATGCATGTGTGGGTGGAGATGCATGTGTGGGTGGAGATGCATGTGTGGGTGGAGATGCATGTGTGGGTGGAGATGCTTGTGTGGGTGGAGATGCTTGTGTGGGTGGAGATGCTTGTGTGGGTGGAGATGCATGTGTGGGTGGAGATGCTTGTGTGGGTGGAGATGCATGTGTGGGTGGAGATGCTTGTGTGGGTGGAGATGCTTGTGTGGGTGGAGATGCTTGTGTGGGTGGAGATGCTTGTGTGGGTGGAGATGCATGTGTGGGTGGAGATGCTTGTGTGGGTGGAGATGCTTGTGTGGGTGGAGATGCTTGTGTGGGTGGAGATGCTTGTGTGGGTGGAGATGCATGTGTGGGTGGAGATGCATGTGTGGGTGGAGATGCATGTGTGGGTGGAGATGCATGTGTGGGTGGAGATGCATGTGTGGGTGGAGATGCTTGTGTGGGTGGAGATGCATGTGTGGGTGGAGATGCATGTGTGGGTGGAGATGCTTGTGTGGGTGGAGATGCTTGTGTGGGTGGAGATGCTTGTGTGGGTGGAGATGCTTGTGTGGGTGGAGATGCATGTGTGGGTGGAGATGCATGTGTGGGTGGAGATGCATGTGTGGGTGGAGATGCTTGTGTGGGTGGAGATGCATGTGTGGGTGGAGATGCATGTGTGGGTGGAGATGCATGTGTGGGTGGAGATGCTTGTGTGGGTGGAGATGCTTGTGTGGGTGGAGATGCTTGTGTGGGTGGAGATGCATATGTGGGTGGAGATGCATGTGTGGGTGGAGATGCTTGTGTGGGTGGAGATGCATGTGTGGGTGGAGATGCATGTGTGGGTGGAGATGCATGTGTGGGTGGAGATGCATGTGAGGGTTTTGCGAGAGTGAGTGGATGCGCGAGAGGGGAGAGCGAGTTTGTGTGTGGAAAAGTGTGCGTGAGATACGATTATCTGAACAGGTCCTTGGCCTCCTCTATGTCGACTCGACCTCAAATAAGTACCTGATGCAGTGCCACTAGGGAGGCAAAGGCTGGTCATGGTGCTGGCTACCCACCCCCGTATGTGCCGTGCCGGCCTTCATAGGTGCTACTCGCTGACAGCACTTTTCCCAACAGCCTGTGTGGGCTGCACGGGGGCTCTTTGTCTGTAGCTAGATCAGTGTATGCAAGGGGCTGGTAACCCCTCAACCTTTGCTACTGACTTTTAGCAATAACCACGGTTGAAACACCCAGATGAGCTTATGCTCGAGGCCCCAGGCGGAAAGGCGTCTAAAACGTGCAAGGGGGTTGTTTAACACGTAGGCTTGCGCGACCACTATGATTCATAATAAAGGTTTTTGGGTTAGATCGCGTTATTATAAATGTGTCGCAACCCTCCACACCCGACACGGCCAATCAGTAAAAAAACGTGTCACATGAACAAAAAACGCCAATTAGTCACTTCTTCACCCACCGGTGTGTTCGAAGAGTGAATCCCTCCACAACATTTAGAATTTGAGTCCGACGTTTCGCTTGGAATTACATCCAGCATCTTCGGGCGATTTGCCAGAATCGTGAAGCCATCCACCTGATTCCGGTCTTAAATCGTGCAGGATGACGTCATCATTGTTGAACCCCATCAGGTTTCGAGATCAGAGTCAGAGGTGGGGGGGGGGTATTGCAATATTGTAATAGATCAGTAATCAGCCACTAAGCATGTGACTCGTATATGAGGAATTGCAATATACATTGTGTTTTACTTAATAATTAATACATTATCATTTTTCTATCTACATGGCTTTACCGAAAGACCCATAGAATATGTATTCCTGCAGTCACGAAAGCTTTAAGTAAAAAAATAATACAATTCCAGGCTGTGAGAGTCTGTAGCTATCACAGCGGTTTAAATTATTTGAATTCTCAATTTCGATTGATTC
>NC_136303.1:15000-141780 GCF_964198595.1 Lampetra fluviatilis | reverse complement strand
GTCTTAACCATATTATAATGACGTCACTCACTTGACCTCAAATCTCAATCTGGAGGGGAGGGGAACAGGGCGAAGTTCATTGAGGAGAAGATAAACCTGCGTGTGTGTAATATCTCACAATCGCAGCTCTGCCCGCATCGATCAAGGGCCCAAGAGAGGCGAGGAGATGGGAGAGAGATAATAACAGCAATAACGTCCTTATTTACCCAGGGAAGGCTTGCCGGGTCTCAATTCTCTCTCTCTCTCTTGGGGGAGGGATTTGCTGCAATGAGATGTTTGACCATGAATGCCATGAATGAGAGTTTGCCTTCATTTGGGAGAAACCGAATGAAGACAGAGCACAGTGTGTGAACCACGAACATACATGTACATGGACGTTATTTCGTTATTTATAGCTATAATTAAACGCACCCAGGTAATAATTACAATAACTTACATATTAACACCTTTTTGGCAGTGGTGCCCAAGCATACATTAACTAAAACTCATAACATTCGTTAGTAACACTGCAGCGCTAAAATGAAATGACGACTGTTTTTTTTATGGACATCCACTGCTCAGCCTCACATCCCACACACATTGGGACAATTGAAATGTACATTTAGCGTAGAAGCCTCTTGGGCATTAATCTCACGAAGGCGAATAGTTGTAACCATTTTCCAATCGCAAATTGTAATGAAAACCTCAAAACAGCCTCCTCCGCTGCAGGACCTCGTCGACTCGTAGAACACCGATCCCGAATACCCGCGATGGATCACACAGCAAGTAATGATGCTCTACCTCGCAAAGAGATTTGGGTTTCCCCCCTGCAATAAAAGCAGCAGCAACAACGGCAGAACTCGGAGGGCTGTGATGATTTAGTAAAATTAAAACCTAGAGCCACGTGCTTGGGCTGCTGTCGCTGTGACTCGAGCGAGGCCCTGGCGCATCCGCTGCTGGTAATGCGCTTTTGCGCCGTTAATAAACGCGACGTCGCTGCAGAGAATTAATCTGCTTTGAGTTTCACGTCGCGCACGCTGGGGGACGGTCCCCGCTCGGTATTTTAGTTGTTGTGGAGGCTTTGGGACAGACACATAAATATATACACACATATATACTTGCAGTGCTTAGACTTGAGATGATGTGCCAACCCCCTTACAATCGATGAGTCATTTGGAAATAACGGCGGCCCTATCGATCGGCGCGCCCAGTGGAAATACGGCCAAGAGGCTGTTACATAAAGTCCTGTAAAATGATTTTTATTTTAAAGAGGGTCACACAAAAGTAATGACCCCCTTTCTTATATCCCCCCCCCCCCCCCCCCCCAGTATCGCCCCCACCCTCGCCGCACATCGCTGCTGTTCTCACTTCTCCTCCGAACGGAACCACGTGTTCTAAACTGGTCACAACACAATCCGATGGCGATGTATAAAGCGTCAATTTAAAGAAGATATTTCGTTTCCTTCCTCCACATATTTGTCCGTCCCCATAACAACTGTAAGTTTATTTGTTCCGCATCCCATCGGCCGCATTACCTTTTGGGAGTGCATAGTTTCAGTAACAAACACGAGAAAAAGTGGAGACCGGTTTTTCACACACGAGACACACCAGAGGGTTGTGGAACGCCAACTCTTAATAGCAGAGCATTCATGCATCTGCTATTATGACCAGATCCGCACTAATCGACCCCACATTACACAACACCTCACTGCTCAATCCCTCTACAGTGTCCACCCGAATCTGAATAGATGCCCTGTACCTTGAATTGATTACTCCACGGGTGTGTGTGGCCTACTGTGCAGCTACCTGAGTCTATGGGTCCAATCCATGGTCATTATTAACTCCATTCACAATACTTTCTGGTTCTTTCGGTAAAGTCACGTAAATTAACCAGTTCAATTCCACGTTCTATCGCGAAAGTTTAAACGTTGAGTTCAGTTTATAAAATCTCTCCTGCCTATTACAACTTAGAACTATAAATAACCGGTTCCTAACCTTCTGAACTGGTAACTGGTTCTGAAAATAGTTACCACTTCTCGTGTTAAACCATACATCTGACTCAATGCACATTTCATTTTAGAATGATTGCGCCTTCAAGTAGCAGTACTCGTCTCCGTTGAAGGTGTTCTGCCTGAGTGAAATGCCACATTCCTGTTGCAGGACTGAGTGAGGCCAAGGAAGAATCCCAGTAGACTTCCCACCAAGCAGGGAAGTTTGAGTCTCAAGACCGTTGTTTAGGAAGGTCCTGCTACATTGGGAATTAGGTCAAGGCATTGCCTATAAACATCTGGTTGGTTGGTCACCGGCATTTGTTGAAACAAGCCTGCCTCTACTGATGAAACAGTGAATGTCAAAACCAGTTCAGAGTTTGCTTGTGTTGAACCACCACTACTAAAACGATGCACTACCACAATGCTGTGTTGCCGTAGTGATGTGTAAACATACTTTTATATATGTTTCCGTGGAGAGACTAACGTGGAAGATGGAGGCCTATTGTCTGCTTATTTATTGTGTTACCTTTATTTATATCCTCCACGATGACACTCATTATATGTGCAGAAGACTCGGGGTGGTTTCTTCTTCTTTGGCATTCATCAATGATCCATAACTGGCTTGCACAGATTCCAGAGTGCAACATCGGCTGGTTTATAGGCGAGAAAAAAAACTGGCCCCGCACACCAAGCGGTGCGTACACCAGCCAGGGCGAGACCAGCAGCCGCTCGGGGGCAATAGCGGAGTGAAAACTCGAGCGGGCGTTCATTGCGCTCTCGCAGATTAACGTTCTCTGGTGAACGTAGATAAAACTGAACAATGGCCAGGCCATTTATACACTCTTTTAGCGACAGCTGCCACCCATAAACACGCGGGTGCGTCTCTGATTGTACGATGCAAAATGAATACATGGGGCGCGTGAGGAAATTAACTTGGCACTGAGAATGTGGTACGCAAGCCACAGAGGCGTTGGAAAACGGAGGGGCATCATCGCTGAGTGTTTGCCAGCCGAGTGGGCACATCGATAATAATAACAACCGCAGTTGGCCACGAAGTGGCGGTGACGTCATAACAGCGTTTGTGCCAGGCTAGGTGCACTTTGAGGTAACGTGGATTGTCGAAGGCTTTCTGGCAAGAGGTTACGGGACAGACCCTGGTGCCGTGTATTGACTGAGATGACTGACAGCATCACCTGTGCTGCCTACTGCGCCAACTTGCTGCGTTCTAGCCGCCCAGTGCTCCACTCGTTGTTGTGAGTGTTGTTCCTCTGCCCGTCACTGTTGTTGGAGGGCGACTGCCTCCAACTCCACAGCAGCGTTCTCCACGAGCCTCCTCCACAGAGGCCGATCTTTATACCATCGTGATTGTGATCGCTTGTGTTGTGATTGAAAAACGTCGTAGTTTTTTGTTATTTTCTTTGAACCTATCTACGTGACTTTACCGAAAGACCCAACGAATATGAATTCCTGCAGTCACGAAAGCTTTAAGTCAAGATGAAAATATATATTCAACGCAGGAGCCTCTTGAGAATGTCCATTGAGAATGTATCTCTACTCAGAGAGACGTCTGTCTGATCTCAGCCTCCAAAGTCTCACACGAAAGGAAATGATTTGCAACAAATTTCCCATCAAACATTTTTGACAATTATTCGTAATTAAAGTTATTAGTAAGGTGCTGAGCAAGAATGGAGAATAGACAACACGCGTAAGATCTTGTACTCCAGGGGATGTTGCTATGACAGATTAGGTAGATGCGGGTGGCGGTCTATAGTCAAGAGCAGCTTGGTGTGAGGTCAGTGCGAGGTCAGTGCGAGCTCAGTGCGAGGTCAATGCAAGGTCAATGCGAGGTCAGTGCGAGGTCAGTGCGAGGTCGGTGCTAGATCGAGGCGAGGTTCGTGCGACTGCGATCCGCGGGGATGGGCCCAGCGCTCGCTGTTGAGCATCACGAGCTCCAAGGTTCTGGGCTGACTCTGAGCGCACGCGTTTACGGGGTCTCGTGTGAGTGTGTTACTGAGGAATACATCACTAGTTCATGGCACTACATATATATGATGTATGTAGATACGTTCCAGACGCGTGGTGGTTCTTTTCGAATATTTATTGAACAGGCCACTGCACGTGTCGCCTGGCCAATGCCCCGATCCACTGTCGCACATTTCCTTTCAACCTTTCCTGCCTTTTCCTTCAACCCATCTGTGAAAAAGAGCTTCATAGCTCATCAGATTCCTCCAGGATAAATGCAGATTCTGATTATGAACCCTCAAGCCAATCACCTTCCACCCCTTCTCCCGTTCCCTCCACTCAGGTGAGCAGCGATCGGTGGTCCCGATGACACCGTGCCCCATCCCTGATGTCACGTGGGTTGTGGCGAGGATGCTTTCTGTGAGTTATGCATCCGTCCGAGGGGGTGAGCTATTGTCCTGCACCCAGTGGTGTGTAGAGGCGACGGTCGTCCCTGATGATGTAATCTCCGTATTGCACCTAGCAACCCTTTGTGAAGGAGAGACTCGGTGATTCAGGCAGTCAACCATTAACTGTCCCTTTGTGTGCTTGCTTAGTTCCGGGATGAGCGGTGAATTGTAAAATTCATTCCGGGAAGCGTTTCGCAACGTCCCTACAGTAGTATCATCGGAATTGGGACCGTTCAAGAAACTATTTCTGAGAAGTGCAAGTATGGCATACCGTCTTCGGCCATTGTGTGTGTTTTCGCAAGTGTATCTATCTGTATGTCTTCACAGTGTAATGTGTGTCTGAGCGACAGTGCTTTGTAGCGCGCTGCGCTACGAACCCGGCGTCCCGAGTCTGATTCCCGCTCACGGCCAACACCAGTGACGATTATCAGAACCGGTGCTGTGCCTCCCCTAGATCTCAAATGCGGGGGTGTGGTTCTGGCCACCCACCCCTTCTTCGTGTGCCAGATCGGCCTTCATAGGCGCTCGCGCTTGCTCCAATAGTCCCTTCAAGGCGATACGGCACGGGGGGTTGTTTGTATTTGTACGCGTGTGTGCGCACACGCGTACATGCTCCTCACGTGTACGTACACGTGCGCTCTCCTGCCCATCACCACGCGCTCCGATCACGACCGATCCTCCCCCCGCTCCCAGGGTTTATAGGGATCCCCCCAGACCCCCGCGACTCACTCCCTGGCGGCTCGGCGCACAAATCCAAGGGTGGCGCTGCTCAATCCACAAAGGGCAGTGACATCGAATCGTCCGTGTCACGGGTACTGGGCGCTGTGTGGCCAGCGCAGTCCGTGCAGCCGCAGTCGCGTCATCATCACCGTGCTTAGAACTGCGCGCGTGCACGGTCTCGCCAGATGTGGGAAGCCAAGTCGGGTTTAGCCTGATTGAGCACCTTGCATATTCAGGTGTTATAGGCTGTACTTGTATTCTTCACTCTCTAAGCGCTCCTCCACCAAACCGCACTGAGCAGCGTGGTCAAGTATAGTCAGTAGACTCCCAAGACATGCACGGCGTGGGGAGAGCCGCATGCTGGCTCATCACACTACTGAGCAGTGGCGTGCGTTTGTAATGGATACCCCTTCTCAGAAAGTACTGTACTTTGTTGTCAATATTTCGCAAGAACTACCCAGCCCCTGGGCACTGGTGTCACGGAGCTGCGGGGAATTCCATTCCCAATGCTTTATGGTTTTTGCACGTTTGCGACAACATGAGAAGCCACAAAACAAATCCGCCTTTTTCCATATCTGTCTCTCAACAAGTATATTTTTTTACATAGCCCATCAGCCACACAATCTTCTGGGAGTGCATAATTCCAGCAGCATTGGTTCAATACGTGCAAACTCGAGACCAATTTTGACATTCAGTGCCTCATCAGCAGCCGTGCTTGGACCAATGCTGATGAACTGCCAGATGTCTGCGGGTAAGCAAGAGTATTCTTGGGCGCACACGCAACACGGATATATTTGAGCATTTCCCGGGATTGTGAATCGCGGAGTTGGCGCGAGAGTCGAGTCTCCCGTGGCGTATTATTTTTGTATTTTACTTTCCTTAATGTTGCAATTAAAATAAATGCATACGTAAATAGCCCGGTCACGTGACGCGCTGCCGCGCTCGTTATGCTAAAATATATCTCATCAGCGGGGGGTCGCCGCCATGAGCTGTGGCAGCCCCCCCCCCTTACCCCGCATTAACGCGTTTCCCAAATGGGGGTAATTGACGCGCCTGGTACTGACGGTAGGCGCAGGAGTGGTGGGTGGGATAGGTGGTTCGTGGTGTAGGCATGGGTGTTGACTGTGGGGGTAGCGTAGGGTGTTGTGTATGTGAGTATTGGTGTGAGAGAGTGGGTGTATGTGTGTGTGTAGGGAGCGGTAGTGTAGTGTTTAGCGCGCTGCGCAACGAACCCGGCGCCCCGAGTTCCATTTTGGCTCACGGCCCACCCCAGTGACGAATATCTGAACTCGTCTTGGGTCTACCCTAGATCGACTCAGACTGAAATTAGTACCTGGTATGGTGTGTAAACATCGCCCATGGGCTTGTAATCACCAACATTGCCCTGGTATCGGTGCATCCACACAACATCATGGATGCACGCAGGATCCAAACAAAAACATCTGCTAAGAGACCTCTCGCTCGTGCCTGTATTGTGCTATGAAGTCATACACACACCAGGACCCGTACATGACATCTGGACATTTCGCAAACGTGGCTCTCCTGATGAGACACTGTATTAAACTCACGCTGCTGTAATTATGCACTTCCAGAGGCTGTGTGAACAATAGATTGTGTAAAATGTGTTTCATCTACAGAATCTGGAGGGGCACAGGTGGCGTATTGTCGGCTTCTTCACGTCGCCGAGGTCGGTGTGCGCTGTTTGCTTTGCGCAGCCTCCTCCCTCGCTGTCTCGCACGCTCCCCGCGCTCTCTCTCAAGCAGCTTTCAGCAGTAATTACCTCTTAATGACCTCATTACTTGCTAGTTTTACCAGAAACAAAATAACAATAAACAATCAGCTATTTCATTAAGCGGCTCTTCATTGCAGATGAGATGGATGGTGGTGGTGTTTATGGTGATGGTGACGGTGGTGATGACGGTGGTGTAATGAGGGTGATGGTAACGGTGATGATGGTGGTGCTGATGGTGGTGAGGATGGCGGTTATGGTAATGGTGGTGTGGTGATACTATAACCATCATCATCATAACTATCAAACTAAGAATGTCCATCTAGACTCTGGTAGATTCCAAATCTGGGTTATGATGATAATTACCATGAAGACGATGATGATCATGGAGATGGTAGGCGAGTTTTGTCACGATGATAAGGAACATTTCAGTATATTTTTGTCACGATTATAGGTGGCATAGTGAGGGTGATGGACATGAACCCGTGTCACTCTGTTCGTGCGCCCCGCTCGGTGATGATGGAGGGAGGGAGAGAGGGAGGTGATGATGGAGGGAGCGAGAAGTGATGAAGCGAGTGAGAGAGGGATTGAGAGCGAGGGAGTGAGGTGGAGAGAGGGAGGTGATGATGGAAGAAGGCGGGACATTGGCGGCAGCTCTGCGCATCTCTGTTTCTGCTTGAAGGCGACATTTGTCAGCGTGCTCAGCCGAGCTCTGTGAGGAGGACGACTTGAACCGCCGCCGCGTTACGAGCAGAGGTGCGGGTGATGAGGGTTGGGTGGGGGCGGGGTATGGCGATAACAATGAGCATTTGAACCTTATGGCGGTACCCCGGGGTACCAGAGTACCCCGGGGTACCGCCATAATGTCCGTCATGCAGTCATGTTGAGTCTCTGATGGTCGGCGATGTGGCAACCGACTCATTTCGACGAGCTGTGCACGATGCACCACTACGGTGCGTGCGAGCGTTCAGGGTTGCAGCGCCATCGTCCTCGCTGCGTTTCAACATCGCGGAGTAGCGCTGATTTCGGATTGATTGGTACCCCAGTCGCGGAGTGAAGTACACCCCTGGGAAAAATAGTGTCCCAGAAATAAAATATTTAATTGCCTCGACCAGTTTGTATGGTACCTCGGGGTACCGCCATAAGGATAATTTGCCGACTTCCCAATCTCACAGACTCCAGGGAGACTCCAGTCCCTCGCATTCAGGGCGGTCGCTGGATTCGAGGCGCGAACCTCTGCAAGGAGGAGCAGTGAACGCGCTCCCGCAGCTCGGCCGCGTCACCGCCCATCGAGATACGGAGGCGCTTGGCCTGAGAGTCTCAAGTAGCAGGAGTCGGGATTCATTCAGCGCGTACGACGTTGGAGTCTGGGGAGAGGGGTGGTCCCAGGACCACCGGCCTATTTACAGGGGTCGTCCTACCCCCCCAACCCCCGCGGGCCCGGTGCTTTGAGCTCAATTGACGATGCGCGCCAACCTGCCTCCTCCTGCGTCTCGCACTCAGTTACAAGTCGTGGCAGCGCGCGTCACTCACGGCTGTCAATTAGAGCGGCGAGCTGCCCCGCGGGGGTCCATGGCGCGCGGCTTTAGCCACTGCAACTCGCTCATTAATGGATTGTACAAAATCGTACCAGGCAGCACTCTCCTGAACAGGGGTCTTGGGACGCGGTGAGCCGCTCCTGAATAAATAAAGGATATCGATATTGTTGTTATAAATTAAATTATATGTTTGTTCACCCGTGTATATATGTAGAGAGCATACTCGGCCTGCTGGTAGAGTCTTATGACGGAGCGTTCACTGATATCAGCCACGCGTCGGGAATCGGGACAAAGGACCTCCAGCTCCCGTTACGCATCCCTTAAACATCCATGGCCCCCAATCCAGAATGTTCTCTCTTTTCCTTCCCACGTGTTCGCGTTCGTATCGGCGAGCCAATCGCGGGCTCGCTAGCCGATCAGCACAGCCAATGGCGAGTCTCCACACCGAATGCCACGTGCGGAGCCGGCGGTTCTAATGAGTTAACAGCGAGGATCGCGGCTCGCGTCCAGGGGTTTGAGCACAGAAACACATTGCGGAAATCTTAGCAAAAAGCGATTTGCGCACACAACGAAAACTTGCAGAGAGAAAAGTGAGGTTTGCAGCCGCTTCACTGTCATGGACGGACGACAGCTGTGGCTATGGATGACGTCATCACTTCCACTCCGCCGGCCAATCGGCTGCAATGGGGATTTTAGCGCCGATGTCCGTGGACGCTGCTTCTGCTGCTGCGGCAGCTCCACTTCTCTCGAACTCAAGGAGAGGAGCGAACTCCTCCGTGGGTGATGAGGTGGACACCCTTGTTGATGACGCGGGTGGCGTCCACCTCCGTGACGCGAACCCGGCAGCAGCAGCAGCGAGAGGCACGCAACGCAGGAGCCGCGTGGCAGAGTTGAGCAGAGCTATTGTGTACATGTTATGATTGTTTATTATATCGTGAGAAATAATGTGAACAACAACCACTTAAACAACCACAACTATACACCACAAAAAGTGCGCCAAGAGCTACACACGCAAATACAATCGCTCATCTACAAACGCACACGGCAACAATAACCGCAGAGAAGACGCACAAAACAACACGACGATTCCAACACCCACAAACACGGAGATCGCTCCTTCGCAGTAGCTGAGTCAGAGTGATGGCGAGCGCACGAATGTTCGCTATCACTCAACGTTCTTGCAGAAATGTACACAATCCGCACGTCTAAATCATGTGGGGAATCAAAAATGCGAAAAATCGTAGCCTTCACAATTTGTAGGCGCATACGAATCGATAAACTGCATATATACGAAAGCAAAAGGTGCCAGAAAAAAGTTGGGTACATGTGCAAGTAAGCTCTATATTTTAGTCCAACTGAGACATAAACACACGCACATCAAAATAAGAAAGTGCAAACAATGTGGGAGCAAGATGTGCCAATATATAGAATATCGACAGCCAACGCCACCATTTCTCTCTCCCGATGATGAGGTGAGCCTGCAACTGCAGGCTTCACACACTACACTCTTCCAGGTCCTTTTCATTTTGGCTTCTTGTTTTATGTTTGTCTGCCATGAGTGAAAGATCTCCCAGCCTTCATGATGATAACAGTGGGCACCAGTCCACAGTACTTTCTGTATTCCACATGGAATCAGGCAGTACGCGTTCAGCTCCCAAGAGAGGAATGGCGTCTTCTCCCTGGCGAGTGTTCAGGGAGGAGAGCGGCCGCAGTGATTGCCTCTTGGTCCTGGAGCCTTCCAGGGGATAATCTTTGACTCCTGGCTCTGCAAAATGGGGTTTGGCCAGGAGATGTTATAGACGCCTGTCCCCTCAGGGCCTCTGGGACGTACTTTTATTTTCTCTCCATGATCCTTACGTGATTATATTGAAGGCGGAGGGGTCACCAGCCCCTTGACCGGAGACCCATTTGCCAATGTGGTGGATGTGATCACGGCGTGAAAGTAATTAACTGACTAATGTCACAATTTCCCTCAAAGGCATTTCCCACAACACACCGGTGCTAGCATCTGACGGCACGAGGTGGTGGATGTTGGTTGGTAGACAAATAAAAAGACAAAGATCTCTCGTATAACCTGAACAGCCTGTTGGGGCAGGTGCTGTTAGTGCGCACCTATAAAATCCGCCACGGCACACGATGGGTTGGAGGGCCAGCACCACACCCGGCCACCTTTGTCTCCCCAGTGTTGATGTTTGCACACCAGATACTCATTTAAGGCTGAGTCGACCTAGGGGAGGCCAAGGACTGGTTCAGATGATCATCATTGGCCGTGTGCAGGAATCGAACTCGGGTTGCTGGGTTCACTGCGCAGGGCGCTAACAGCTGCCCCTCTTTAAAGCTTTCGTGACTGCAGGGATTCATCTTCTTGGTTCTTTCGGTAAAGTCACGTAGAATGGAAATAATAAAATAATACAAAATAAAACATAATAAAATAATATTATGTTTTAATAAAATAATAAAAATAAAACATAATAAAAAAATATAATGCTTTATTTTTTTATTTTTTTATTTCCATTCTACGTGACTTTACCGAAAGAACCAAGAAGAAGCTGCCCCTCTGTTCTCTGTTATGTATTTGGCAGACACATACATACCTACGCCCACACACAACATGAATGTAACACTATGCAAATAGTACATACAGAGACAAACCCACAAACACAGTCACACTCAAGTGTGCACCGACCCCCCCTCTCCCCCCATATCAGTGCCACTTCCCTTAATATGACATGACGCGTGAGTCAGACTAATGGAGAGGTGACCCAGGGCATGGTGAGACGACAAACTCACAGAGCGAGAACCACACCGAGGCAGACTCAGAGAGATCGACTCACAGAGAGACGGACCCACAAACAGATCCACAGAGAGATAGATTGACAGACAAACTCAGGGAGAGACCTACTCTCAGAGGGATAGTCTCGCATATGGACTTACACAGATGGTGTTAACGGTCGACAGAAAACACAAACACAAGATTGAACTGGGAAAAAACAACCCCTGTGATGTGTATTAGATAGAGTCATAAATAATGCAGCACAAATGAATCATATCCCGAGTGGAGTCTACAGATACACACGCATGCGCACCACGGGATTACATGCGCTATATATAAATATTGTTTGTGCGCTTTGTGTGCGCAAGTGCAGGGTTCTGCAGGATTGGAAGAATGCTCTGGCCATCCCCATTTTTTTTAAAGGGACCGCAATGATTGCAACAACTACTGAGGCATACCCCTCCTCAGTGTTCCAGGAAAGGTCCCGGCAAGGATTTTTCAACATCACCTTGCCACGCAGCATGCTGAGGAGAGGCTTGCGAAACTCCAATGTGGTTTCAGACTGGAGCGGTCCTACACCGACGCCATTTTTTCTGTTTGTCTGCACTGCAGAGATCTTGGGAATTTCAACAGGACCTACGTCTCTGCTTTATTGACCTGCTCAGGCCTATGATACATCAATAGGCCAGGGCTCTGCGTTATCGTTTTTGCTATCGGAATCCTTGATCCTCTGCTCGCAATAATGAAGATCCTGTATGATGGTGGGCAGGCGTGGGGAAAGCTGCGTATCATGGAGTCGGAGCCATTTTCTGTTCCCCTTGGGGTGCGACAGGCATGTCCTCTGGCACCTACACTATTTTGAATTCAGTGTTAATGGCGAAGGTAATGGGTTTATTTGGAATAAGCCAACGATTCTGGTTATATAAAGAGCAACATTCTATCTATATGGAAAATATGTTTTAGTCCTTCAGCTTATTGGGCTTCAGGACCATTGTTTCATAGCAGCATGTGTGAAGCAGGCAAAACTGGACCGAGTTCAATATTCTGGCACTCATCAGCTGAGTCAGTCCTGTTAAAAAGGTATAGTCCTGCTTGGATTGACATGAGTACACTCCACCTCCACGATAGGATCCGTTCAGCATGATCAGCAATGCAGTGCTGGGTAATCGTAGGCAAGGCGATCCATGCGCTGCCCGGCTGCGGGGCTGGATGAGTTGCGTGCGTCTTTAGCTGCTAGAGTTGATTTAGATTGGAAGCGACTCGACACCAATCCTACCGGCGGTGCAACTCTCAACCCGACAGCCGCGAGAAGCTTTCAAGGGCACGCAGCGTGTCCATGAGCAGGCTCAGCAGCGGGTCTGTCCGCAGAGGACTCTCCCAGCCCAGCGAAATCCTCCAACTACGCCGTCTCCCCACTCCCCTCACCATTCCAGTCTCCCCTTCCCACTCTCCCTGCCACTTACTCTCCACTCTGTCTACTCTCCTCCCAGCTCCACACGCATTCACCCTCCCCGTATCCAGTGCCGGATTAAGCTCGTGCGGGGCCTGTAGCATATGTTATAAAGGGACCCTAAATAAAAAATAACAAATATTAAAACACCAAATTTTAACTTGCATAGTAAAGTTATTGTATTTTTTCATTTGCTATACAGCAATATACTACAACAAATCGCTAACCTTAAACACCCAGTCGTTCATAAAAGTTGAAGGCGGTATAGTACTATAGTAATAGAGCAAGTGCAGAATCACTGAACCGGAATTGATAACTTGAAAGCATTTAGCGTGGAGCCCTTGAAAGTGCGGGGCCCGTAGCATTTGCTACTTTTGCGACTAGGATAATCCGGCGCTGTCCGTATCCTGACGTAACTTTCATATCTCAGCGTCAAACCACACACATCGCTCTAACGCTCACTGATGACCATGAAGAAACGGATGTCAGTTATGGTGCTGGGTGTTGTGATGGCAATGATGCTGTCGCGACTGATGTTGTGTATTACAGAGTTACGTCGAACTCTCAACCCGACAGCCGCGAGAAGAGATGTTTTTTTGCCTCGTTTGAGTAAAAATACATTTGGAAAATGTATTCGATGACTAAAAACTTTTTTTTTAATCCCGTTTGAGGCCGGAAAAAGGTATAATTGACGGAAAAGGACATTCGCGAAAAGACTGTAATTTGGGGCCAACCTGTTTTGTATAACAAACGAATGTCGCGAATGACAGATCTCTTTTTGGGTTTTACCTTCAGTTGAGACCCCAGCGCGTGGTCCCCCCCTGCACGTGCACTGTCCACAAACGGGTTCGAAGCGCAGCGCAATCAGAGCGCAGCGACGCCAGACTCCTCGATGTCACAATGGCGCTTTAGAAACGTGACTGCGTTGGTAGCTGTGCGCAATCACAAATACATAGCAATCTGTCGCATGTAACAATACTGCGTTACAGCAGTAGCTATAACGTAGGCAGACATGACAGGCTGTGGTCCTTCTTCAGAGCGGAGAGACACGGATGGCAAGCCTGACTCACTCTTTTGGAATATAAATGAGCAGCCAATACACATCTCTACCACATGTGTGTGTGCGCACATGAAAAATAAAATAACTTTTACGTATCCCATCGACCACACGACCTTCTGAGAGTGGATAATTTCTTAGATATGGGTTCGACACAAAATAATATAACATCTAACTGGCCCAGGGTTTTCTTGATTTAACCACTGCGCCACTGCTCCTCACGGACATACGCACATGTGCGACCAGGAATACATTTACACAATTACACGCGGCGTATTAGCGTGGGGATATTGACGATGGTGATATTGCTGCTGCTGCTGCTGCTGATGATTGTTGTTGCTGCTGCTGTTATTGTTGATTGTTCTGTTGCTGCTATTGCTGATTATTGTGTTGATGTTGTCGAAGCTGTCGCGAGGGTACGGCGAATCTGGGCGACGGCCTCGGGCCCTGCGTTTTGGGGGGGCCCGCGCTTCGATGTCACGGTGTCAGATGTAATACTTTAGGTCAATTTGAAGGTATCGGGAGGGGGGGGCACAGTGAGATTTTTCGCGGGCCCCGCACCCATCTATGGACGGCCCTATATGTTGTTACTGCTGATGATGATGATTCAGTCGTGATGGAACCTAGGGCGGAGCTGAGGAGAAGAATGAGCTCGGATACTGGGGATTGTAGGGTGAGAGGCGGGGTAGGGCAGTTGTTGGGGCCGGTGGGTTGCGGGGATTGTGGTGATAATGGGAATGGGGACTGCGCGGTTCCCCCGTGGAGTCATCAATACAGCTCGGACCGCGCCGCGCACGCGGCCAGTGAATTTAAATGGCATCAGATTAGTGGACCGGGGAATCAAATTGCTCCGTGGGAAATGCGATTTGCAGATTCCAGGGTGCGGCATTTGTATTCAGGAGGCCGCGTCGCTCTCCGTCCCCGCGGCTCCTCTGGTGACCACCGTTCCCCACTCTCTCATCCATCCACTCTCTCCTCTCTCATCCACCCACTCTCTCCTCTCCACCCACTCCTCTCTCATCCACCCACTCTCTCATCCATCCACTCTCTCCTCTCTCATCCACCCACTCTCTCCTCTCCACCCACTCCTCTCTCATCCACCCACTCTCTCATCCATCCACTCTCTCCTCTCTCATCCACCCACTCTCTCCTCTCCACCCACTCCTCTCTCATCCACCCACTCTCTCATCCATCCACTCTCTCCTCTCTCATCCACCCACTCTCTCCTCTCCACCCACTCCTCTCTCATCCACCCACTCTCTCATCCATCCACTCTCTCCTCTCTCATCCATCCACTCTCTCCTCTCTCATCCACCCACTCTCTCATCCATCCACTCTCTCCTCTCTCATCCACCCACTCCTCTCTCATCCATCCACTCTCTCCTCTCCACCCACTCCTCTCTCATCCATCCACTCTCTCCTCTCTCATCCACCCACTCTCTCATCCATCCACTCTCTCCTCTCCACCCACTCCTCTCTCATCCATCCACTCTCTCCTCTCCACCCACTCCTCTCTCATCCATCCACTCTCTCCTCTCCACCCACTCCTCTCTCATCCATCCATCTGTCTTACATTCCCCTTCTCCTCCACTCTTCTCCATCCAAGCTACTCTCTCTTCTCTCCCTTCTTCGTCTATCTCTCGCACATTCTCCAGTCCCTCTTGGCATTGTGCCTGTGTGTAAGTCTGTGCGAGCGGTGGCGTCATGGTTCGCGCGCTGCGCTACAAACCGTCTACCATAGTTCGATTCCCGGCCACGGTCAACACCAGTGACGATTACCGGAACCTTCCTGGGCCTCTCTTAGGTGAATTCAACCTCAAATGAGTACCTGGTGTGATGTGTAAAGGCGGTCGGGCATGGTTCTGGCCACCCACCCCCTCATGTGCCGTGCCAACCTTCATAGGTGCTTACTAACAGCACCTGCCCCAAACGTATGTTGAGGCTATACGGGGGATATTTGTCTTTGTCTTGCGGATTTCAATACCGATTCACTCAATTGCCACTCATTTCCGCAATCAAATCATTCACTCATTCACCAACTTACTCATTCACCGTATAACTCAATAATTGATTCACTCTTTTCGCTCACTCACTCATCCACTCACTCATCATCTCACTTAACAAAATAATGAATCGTTGGAATACATTCGTCAAGAATATTGCCTGAAAAATATATATATAAATAGGCGACGTTTCAGACAATGACCCTTCATATCCAGGGGCGGTTTCTTCATTAGGGCGATTGGGCGACGCACCACCAATGTCATTCAACCACAGAGTCACGCTAGCCGTCACTGTGCCTCTGGATATAGTCCAATCAGCGTCATGTCACGTTCTGTAGAGTACCGCCTCTTTTTGGGCGATTTCACTCCGGCTGAGAATCGCCCCGAGTGGCCCCATAGACTTACATTCAAAGATGTTTTTTTTCGAACGGGGGCGCTGCAATGCATTCTCTATGGCTTCCGGGAGGGCTCGCCCTAACGTGCTTACGTCATCATACGTAAGCACGTTTCATCCAACAATATAATTTGTCGCCACCTAGTGGAATCTTTAATAAAATAAACTTGAGTGGATTGTATATTAATAGTGAGTATAGAAACAAACAAGATGTATTGTAAGAGTCACTTTATTTTTCATTAATATTAAAGAAGTGAAGTTGCCTTTACATGCTTAAGCTGTTAATTTATCCATTGCATGGGTGGACCTTATCCTTATCAATCATCCAGACATTTGCCCCCCCTGAGAGATTTTGCAGGAGCCGCCACTGTTCATATCACATGACTAGAGAAGCCAGAGAGATGGAGTTAACAAGGGTTGGAGACTGTCATTTACAACATCTGGCCTGATCAGAATGATACTAAATTATAACAAATTTTGTTGGCTGGCTGGAGTGCAGGCGAGAATTGCGCGGTGGGGATGTCTGTGACAACGTCAAGTCTCCCTCCACCCACTCTCCACCCGGCCGTGTATCCCGCGCCAATGGGCGGGCATATGACCAGTTTTTTTTGATAGGCATAAGAATAGTTATTGACGAAGAAAAACACCCTTAAATAATAAGAAGATATTTCTAAACAAACTAATGTATATTACAATTAAAACATTACTGGTACATTGAATTGTGGAAATATTTATTGTTGTGAAAACAAGGTACAATCCACCTCGTAATGCATTCCTGCGTCCAATTACCATCCCAATGAAAGGAATGTAACTGTCATACGTTTCTGAGGCGAAGTCTGAGAAATAAAATGTGAGATACAACTATTCAACTAAAATAAATACAATGAAAATAGAGAGGCCTTCATTCAGTCCTGTCAGCTGACCGGTATTCAGTTTAAATACAAGGTGGCCCTGCCATCCATTATGCCCACCAGACACATGTGCAGCATCTTCTCGATTGCACGGGAAGGTGTCTGATATGCTATTACCAACTCACTTATCTCAATGAAATTCGTTAGATTCCTTCGGATCTCCGATTAGCGAAAGAAGTTCAACCAACATACGACATCACCTAATTAGACGACGTTTGGTTGAGTAGGTTTTGCCACCGACGACCTCAAAAATTATGATGATGATGTTGATGCCAGCAACCGCACCCGGGGGAGACCTGCGAGGTAAAGCCTCTTTTAGTTTCATGTTTAGAAAGCATTTCCATTTTATTAAAGATGTAGTGACATCGCGGATGTCACTGTATGGTGCCGGCCCTAGAGGGGCACGGCGTGCGATGTACTCACATCGCGGACATCACGTATGTGGCAACATCGTGAATGTCACCGAACAATGCCGGCTCTAGCAAGCCATGGCGTGCGATGCATTGTCATCGCGGACACCCCGTAGGTGGGTGTAGTACCAGCCCTAGTGAGGGCTTGGTGAGCGCTGGGATAGCGCAGTGGCACCACGCGTGGCGTGCAGTGCTGTCTCCTACCAGAGGGAGTGGGAGAGTGTCAGCCAAGGGACAAGGTTACCCTGGGCCATGGCACTCTGGTTGACCCTGAAGGCACGTGTCCGGTTACGTGATCACGGGCCGGGGGGGGGGGGAAATATCCTACGGGAAGGGTCGAGAGAGAGCTAGGACTCTCTCGAAGGTGGGCGTGGCCAAGAGCGGGGGCTGGCCACGACCCGGGAGCATATAAGCGGGGTCCCCACAGGGACTGGAGTTCAGCGTTGCTACTGTCATCTGAAAATCTACATTCGACATTGAAGAAGAGTCTCCAACACGTGGACCCAGACCCGAGCCGGCGTCCGGTCTGTTGTAGCTAACTACCAGTGTGTTAGTGTAGTTTAGCCGGGTGGTCCACCACCCTAAGCTGTTGTCTGGTAAAGGGGCAGCTACCCCTTTATGTATTACGTGTTGGTGTAATAAATGTGTTGCCTCGAAGAAGTACGTCTGCGACTCAGTTGAATCCACTACAAATGGTGTCAGGCCAATACGCTATTTTACTTAGGTGGCGGTATAATATGTCTACGCATTGTAGAATACGTACCAGGACATTGGATGACGAGGAGGAAGATCTCATCCCGCAAACAGCCCCGGAGGATGGAGGAGAGGCAATGCCGGCGGAGCAGGGCACCGTCCGGGCTCGCGACAGTTCACCGCTGGTGGGAATGAAGCTCCGGGCGGCACACGGTTACTTTGTAAAGCTCCTCCAAGCCGCAGCATCGATCCTTGCGGAGCTCCAACCAGCAGAGTCAGCGGTAGTGGAGGGAGCAGCAGAGCCACTCAGGGATGACAGCTCTGCTGCCATTTCACGGCAGACAGAAACCTCTGTGGCACAGCCCGTGCTCGCGACCGCCATTTTCTCGCCGGGGCGGAGCGCGCAGCCTGCCAAATCCGAAGCTGTGTTGACATCGCTGGTGGACATCCCATCCCTCCGGCGATAGCTTCCCTTCGTTAAAGAATTTGCAGCTGCAGGAGGCGACTGGGTGGCCTTCAAGCGGCGGTTCCGACGAACGCCAACTTAGCTGGGTGGACGGAGGAGGAGGCGCTGAGAGCGCTACCAGCCGCCCTTGATGACGACGCCCGAGCGGCATTTCTTATCATCCCGCCATCGGAGAGATCCACACTGACTTAGACTTTCGACACAAGTTTGCTATGCGAAAGAAAGGGGAGAGGCACCCCTCGCCTTCCATAGCGCACTTTTGGCGCTTGCGAAGGCTGCCTTCCCGAGAATTGACCACGATGGAGTCGACGCGTTGGTCCTCGAGAGACTGCTGGCCTTGACCAAGGACCTCGACATCGTTCTGCCGGCCGTAGACGACGATCTCTCATCTCTCAAGGTGGCTAAATGCATTCAGGCTCAGCAGCTCTTACAATGACACAAGGGGGTGGTGGCATGTACCGTGCCCTGTGAGGAGCCGGTTGCACCTGAAGAGGTGGAGCCCGTTCCAGCCTGTGCATCGACCCAGGGCGGAGGCGGGCGAGGGGATGGCATGGCGTGAAGGACGGACGACCAGTGATGATGCCCAAAGGCATTGCCTCATCCCGGAGGCAGTCGCGTCGTGTGCTACAGCTGCGGCCTACCGGGACACGTCTCATCGGGTTGCCGCGTACCACAGCGACGCCTCTCTGGACCATCACCGTCTTCCGCTTCACTGCACCCTAAGGCGAGTCGCAACACACTCCACACTTGGCCCCTGAACCCACCTCACCCATCTAGTGCATTCGGATCGTGTTCCGGTCGTGCGTCTGTGCGGGGGGTTCCTGTTTGTGATCGTGACGTTTGACTGCTCCGACTTAGTCAGTGGTCGAAGCTGGTTCATCGAGTGGTGGCTGCGACTGTGGGTTCATCCGCCGTGGTTGGGATTATAGAAGGGGGAGAAATTTGGATGCTCGTTGACACCGGTGCATCAGCGACCATCATTTCTGAATTAATTTATCACCGTCTTCCGCTTTACTGCACCCTAAGGCGAGTCGCAACACACTCCACACTTGGCCCCTGAAACCACCTCACCCATCTAGTGCATTCGGATCGTGTTCCAGTCGTGTGTCGGTGCGGGGGGTTCCTGTTTGTGATCGTGACGTTTGACCGCTCCGACCTAGTCAGTGGTCGGAGCTGGTTCATCGAGTGGTGGCTGCGACTGTGGGTTCATCCGCCGTGGTTGGGATTATAGAAGGGAGAGAAATTTGGATGCTCGTTGACACCGGTGCATCAGCGATCATCATTTCTGAATTAATTTATAATGTTTTGCCCGCTAAATGTCGGGTCTTAGACCCTGTTGAAGCTCCGACGGCAGCTCATTGGGCATTATTGGACGAATAACGGCAGAGGTGTGCATTGCTGATGTTAAACTGACAGGACATGTCCTCCAAAATCCAGTGGGAATCCTGGAAGGAGTTCTATGGCAAGGCCTATGACCAGAAGGAGGAGGGCTGGAGGAGGATTATTTGGGAGAAGAACCTCAAGAAGATCGCAGTGCACGACTTGGAGCACTCCATGGGCAAAGCACACCTGGCGCATGGGCATGAACCGCTTTGGTAACATGACAAGAGAGGAGTTCCAGCATACCATGCTGGGCCTCAGGGGTTGGAACGGTACCAGCAAGGCCTCCTGCAGTGCCACGTTCATGGTGCCCGCCTTCTTCAAGGCTCCCAAATCCATCAACTGGAGGAAACAGGACTAAGTCACTGACATCAAGGACTGGTGTGAACGCGGCTCTTGCTGGGCATTCAGCACCACGGGCTCCCTCGAAGGGCAGCACAAGTGCAAGATGGGAGTACTCGTGTCGCTGAGCAAGCAGAACCTGGTGGGACTGCTCTTCTGTTAAGGGAAAAATGGCTGTGGTGGAGGACTCATGGACTTGGCCTTTACCGACATCAAGAAGAACGGTGGCAGTACACATCGAAGTAATCGAGTCCATGGACTCTTTGAGCTTCATAAACGCACTCCGGAGATTCTTCGCCATCAGAGGTCCGGCCAAGCAACTCTGTTCTGATTGTGGAACCAATTTCACTGGGGCATGTAAAGAGCTTAAAATCAATACGTAAAATGTTGAAGATGATTCTGTAGGGAAATACCTTAGTGACCAAGGCTGCACGCAAATCTTCAAACCTCCTCACTCTTCGTATATGGATGGAGCCTGGGAACGCATGATCGGGATTGCTCTATGCATTCTTGACTCCATGCTGTGTGATGTCGGGTCCGCATGGCTCTCTCACAAGGTCTTGACCACTGTCATAGCCGAGGTCTCAGCTATAATTAACTCAAGACTCCTGATCCCCATTTCAACTGACCCGGAGCCACCATTCATCTTGACTCTGCTACACTTCTAACCCAGAAGACAGAGGTGCTCAGAGCAGAGGTGGGACAAAGTCATTGTTATGCAAGTCCAAGTCGAGTCGCAAGTCATCAAATTCATGACTCGAGTCTGACTCGAGTCCAAGTCACATGACTCGAGTCCACATCTCATAGGTGGGACAAAGTCATTGTTATGCAAGTCCAAGTCGAGTCGCAAGTCATCAAATTCATGACTCGAGTCTGACTCGAGTCCAAGTCACATGACTCGAGTCCACACCTCTGGCTCAGAGCACCCACCGAGGAGGTCAGCACTGCAGACCTCTACAGACGCCAATGGAGACAAGTGCAGAGACAAGTGCAGAGCTTCGCCAACATGTTCTGGCATCGCTGGAAAAACGAGTACCTTGCAACAATTCAAGTGCACAGGAAGTGACAGTCAAGCAGTACAGACATCGAAGAAAGGTGACCTCGTCCTATTGATGGACAATCAAGTCAAACAGAAAGAGTGGCCAATAGGCCGCATCCTCAAGACAATTCCCAGTGCCGATGGGAACGTTCGAAAGGTTGAGGTTATGGTCGCGAAGCAAGGTGTCGCAATAACTTTCATTAGGCCCAAAGTTGATACAGTACTACTTCTCTCTCACAAAGATATGGACAAATAAGTTAACCCATTGAAGTTTGTTGCACATTTGTTTATGAGATAGGAAAATGAATGGTGGTATCTCCTAGAAACCAGATGGGGAGTGTTCTGCCCCACGAAAGATATGGGGGTGTGTTTACACAGGAACTTCCTGATATGATGGTGTTGAGTTTGGTCATGCGACCAGGAAGTTACCAGTTAAGGGTCATTAATTCACGAGGCCAGGCGGGGGTGTCAGCCATTACAAAGAGTACAAAATGGAGGCACAATTAGCGTCTCAGTGAAGAGGGGTGCATCTATTTTTATACTTTTTGCATTGTGTACAGTCTGGAAGCTACCCACATGCCATTTTTCAAGTTTGTTGCATGTTGGGAAGTATGCTAAACACTTCGAACAGACACACATATTCACAAATTTCCCTTTTATAAATATAGATAATACTGGGAATGCTGTTATAATGTTAGGATTGACGTTATAATGCTGTAAATGCCTTTATAAGGCTGTTACATTTTTATTAATATGGGGCCTAGTTAACAACGAAGCCTGCCACTTGCATTATTGTGAACGTTATTTGTAGTTGGATAAGCCGAGCCAGACTTGTCCCCATTTGACTTTAATGTGTTCTTGAGAGCAAGGATGAAGACGTATCTATTCCAAAGTTCAGCGTTATATGCAGCACTGTATATTTAGGCTGCAGTATGATTATTACACAAAGTGACCTTATTTAATACAGTAACGTATTCTCTTGTCGTATAGCTATTAATTGCTAATATAGGGGCCTGATCCATCCAGGACCTATTGTTGAGATTCATGATATCTAAGACAATGTTATGATGCTGCAGTGTTTATTCATTGTATTGATATTGCAAGTATTAACAGATGCTGTATTTTATGCTGTGTTTTTCCATCAGTTTTATCTCGTTTCATTCAGCATTGGCTCTGAAGGTTTATTGAATGTGAGGTTAACTACTCGGATAGTGGTGCATCGCATCGCACAGCGAGGCCAAGACAGTTATACAGCGAAGTTATGTTGTGTATGGTGCATTTTAAATGTTATACCATAATGTTGATTTGTGTGTTACATTTGAATAGTTATGCAGCGATATTGTGTCGGGATTAATGCACTTTAAATGGGATACAGTAGAAGCTACTTTTTTCGAAGTATAGCAAGATATACCTCACAGATACTTTTTTTTTAATGGCTGCTAGGTATAGGTTGCGATATTATTTGAAGCAGCTTTTAGCTTTATCTTGCGTGTGCGTCCGCCTGCGTAGGGCGAGCCAGACACGCCGTCTTAGTGATACACATATAGCCAAAGTTATCGGAAGTATATATAACTTTTTACATATCCACATTTAATTTAGATATATAAAGTATACAAAAGGCAACACTTGAAGGCCCGCTAGCTTCACAGATTTAACAAAAGGGAGAATCTGATTTATAAAAAATGCTCGAAGTTCACGTTATGGATCTGTATCAAAATAACTTTAAGAAAAAAAAGAATAAAATAAATTATTTACAAAAACGATGCCCCCAATTTCTTACTCAGATACTAGGAGGGAACTATTGCCCAGTGGCATTGCTGATGTGCAGGGTTCTGGAATCCGATGATGGAGGATATCTCCACCTTTCAGAATTGTAACAATTCCAAAAAGTCGTGCAGGATGATGTCATAGGAAACCAATTGGGATCTAATTTGTGATGTAATGAGAACGCACGATAGGTGGGCGGGTGAGTAATGGGTACTAGGCCGGGACCCATCACTCGGCACTTCCAAAGTTTTGGCAGGCCCATTACATTATCTTAATATAGTTTTGTAAAGAATATAGTCTTATGGTCACGACATGCCACTTCACATCGCTTTCAAAGAAGTCTTCCAGATGCAAAATTACATAAGCTTTTAATTAAGAAATAAAATGATTTAATTCAAAACATAATACAATTCAAAGATGTTTAATTTAAAAACTTCGAAACGGAGTATCGGGTGCTTGCGTGAATGAGTCGTTCGTGTGCAATTTTTTCTTGACTTTCCTGGCCGAGTTATGAATAATGTATGTAAATGTCATACAAATGTTCGCTTTTGAATCCTTGCCTATAAACATCTGGGGGTACAGCATTGGTTCAAACGAGCCCGACTGCTGATGAGCCACTGAATGTCGGAACCTGTTCAGAATATTGCGTGTTTTGAACCAATGTTGCTGAAATGTATTCACAGAAATCCGTGTGGCTTATGGGATGTGTACAAATACTTTTTACGTGGAGATACAGATATGTGAAGGAGGCTTATTTTGTGATTACCGTTTTTCGCTAAAGGTCGGAACAGGACTGACGTTAAATGAGACAGCGCGGAGACATTAGGCGGAATGAAAGAGATTAATATGGGACAAGACAGACATGTTAAACTGCACGAACAAGGCCGAATAATAAAAAGTGGACCATCGCTTCCTTCCCGTATCTGGCTCCATAAATAGAGACGCGAGACCAGGATTACTTAATTCATAAGGGACAATGTTTCATCTCGTGACGTCCCCATGGCGGGCTCAGTCCATCCGTGTAATCACGTGACACTCATTGATGACTTCGCAAGACAAGGTACTCGTTTTATCGACACCAGAGGCGTGATTAAGATGGACTGTGATGCCAGTTAAGGGAGATTCATTTCACGACTCTCCACTTGACGAGTCGTGTATCCGAATAATGCGCTCGCTTAATCAACAAATCTAGCAAAAAATAAATGCGCAGACAATATGCATAATTCCCATATCTGTCCCTGTACGTAACAAAGTCTTTTTTACACGTCCCATCAGCAACACAATCTCCTGGGAGTGATTTTCTTCAGCAGCATTGGTTCAACACAAGCACAAGCATGCATTGTCTAATTAGAGCGACAGGCTGGATTAACCAATTCTGGTGAAATTAGTTCGATGAAAAACTATACAATACACGAAATCCTTTACAGAATCTTTATTTATCCTGGAAGAAAATTCGATGAGCTATGAACCTCTTTTTCATAGATGTCCAGAAGGGTCGGGTCAGAAAGTTACAACAAACAATACAGAAAGATAGGGGTGCAAAGTACTGTATAGGAAAAGTAAGCAACTCAGGGAAAATAAATGTGTGGATATATTAACTAGACAGAGCACAGATGACAGCGACAATACAAACATTGCAGACCGAGAGATAGCCCAATTGAGACCAAAAAAAAATTCTTGACCTCTGATTTTCAGTCGTAAAATATTCGAATGCTGGGTGGGTTAATCGTTTCGTGTTATCGATATAGGAGACGGGATGCGAGGGTTTTCACGAAAACCACGGAGCACGACTGTCCCCTGCCGTCACTGCGGGGAAGTTGCAGCGTTCAAATCAACCCGGTCTCCGGTTTCGGGGGCTCATTCATTGATTGTATTTGCTTACGCGGGTAAAAGGCACCTTGATCTTTAAGCTGGTTTACAAGAATGATCCGCGAAAGACCTTGGTGAAAAAATGAAGTTACAGCAGCGAATAACATTGCAGTAGCATAAAATCTATGAAAAGAACATTCGATCTATGCACCATTCAAGTGACACTGGCAGGAGGTAATACAGAAATGACACCAACTTGCGTGGCGGTCGCAAACCACGCGTGCAAGAAGTGCAGATCTTAAATTAGGAGAGGACATTAAAAAGGCCAGTGAAGGGAGCGGAAACCAGGAAGCAAGATAGTTCTAGAAGTGAGTGGTGCTAACATGACATGATGGTTGCGTCCTAGAACATGTTTGTGATGCCTACAAACACACTGGCCATATCAGAATATGGCTATCTTCAATTTAAATGGGTGTAAATTATTACGAAGAACATTACAATGGAAAATAGTTACGGGAAATTATGTAACACATACATATTGCGCATCCTTGATTTGTGTAAATATAAGTTTAACTCACAAAACGCAACTGACATGTATATGCATCGCCTGCCATGACTGGCTAACTCCAAACAGTTCCATGTCGAGTCACAAGGCACTTCCGATTCAAACATATCCAACTTGTAGGACACTTTCTTCACGTAACAGCAGGTATTCTTTTCTTCCGAATTTGTTCCTACAAATGCTGTTATTGTCTGCCAAACTTTCAAGCTCCGGTGCAAATCAATCGATGTGCATCGCTTTGTGCATCCGCGTGAGACAATATCCTTGCACGACTCTGGAATTAGAGCAAGTGTACCAGCTTTGGCGACAGCTAGCCATCTTCGAATGTTCCAGCCCATTGTTGCAAGTGACTGTAGGGCAGGCTGTGGATTGGTGGTCTGCTTCCAGTGTGCTCGTTGAAGATGAAATCGTAGCGCAGTGATTTTGGTCAACTACACAACTTTGCACACAAACTCGAATCTGCATCCCTCATCGTTTTGCGTCAGTTCTTTCCCATGGGCTTCAGGGGCAAGTCCTTTCTGCCAAGCTCCAATTTGCATGCCATGGGCAGTGTGTTGCCATCGAGAGTTGCACGTAGATATATACAATATCCAGGAGGAATTACTTTGTGATCCCAACCGGACTTCCTGATAGCCATCGGGAGAGAGTTCCATAGTCAAGGTGCAACAGAAGCGAAGGCCCCGTGGACTTGAGCTGCGTTCTGGGGATGCAGAGAAGATCCAAGTCCACCGACCCCTGGGGGTGATATTCGCAATATCTGCCTATACTCTTTGGTTCTATCGGTAAAGTCACGTAGGTAGAAAAAATTATAGATCACGACGTTTCGATCGCAACACAAGCAACCGTCTTCAGGTGAAGAGGGGGAATCTGCTGAGGTAGGCTGTTTATAAAGGTTTAGAGATGGGCAGCTAATATTGATGTAGGGAGCGAGTAGGAGAGAGAAATTTGCTTGTAAATGTAAACTTGGCGAGGGCCGAGCTTACAGTGAGGGAAAAAAGTATTTGATCCCCTGCTGATTTTGTACGTTTGCCCACTGACAAAGAAATAATCAGTCTATAATTTTAATGATAGGTTTATTTGAACAGTGAGACAGAATAACAACAAAAAAATCCAGAAAAACGCATGTCAAAAATGTTATAAATTGATTTGCATTTTAATGAGGGAAATAAGTATTAGACCCCTCTGCAAAACATGACTTAGTACTTGGTGGCAAAACCCTTGTTGGCAATCACAGAGGTCAGACGTTTCTTGTAGTTGGCCACCAGGTTTGCACACATCTCAGGAGGGATTTTGTCCCACTCCTCTTTGCAGATCTTCTCCAAGTCATTAAGGTTTCGAGGCTGACGTTTGGCAACTCGAACCTTCAGCTCCCTCCACAGATTTTCTATGGGATTAAGGTCTGGAGACTGGCTAGGCCACTCCAAGACCTTAATGTGCTTCTTCTTGAGCCACTCCTTTGTTGCCTTGGCCGTGTGTTTTGAGTCATTGTCATGCTGGAATACCCATCCACGACCCATTTTCAATGCCCTGGCTGAGGGAAGGAGGTTCTCACCCAAGATTTGACGGTACATGGCCCCGTCTATCGTCCCCTTGATGCGGTGAAGTTGTCCTGTCCCCTTAGCAGAAAAACACCACCAAAGCATAATGTTTCCACCTCCATGTTTGACAGTGGGGATGGTGTTCTTGGGGTCATAGGCAGCATTCCTCCTCCTCCAAACACGGCGAGTTGAGTTGATGCCAAAGAGCTCCATTTTGGTCTCATCTGACCACAACACTTTCACCCAGTTGTCCTCTGAATCATTCAGATGTTCATTGGCAAACTTCAGACGGGCATGTATATGTGCTTCCTTGAGCAGGGGGACCTTGCGGGCGCTGCAGGATTTCAGTCCTTCACGGCGTAGTGTGTTACCAACTGTTTTCTTGGTGACTATGGTCCCAGCTGCCTTGAGATCATTGACAAGATCCTTCCGTGTAGTTCTGGGCTGATTCCTCACCGTTCTCATGATCATTACAACTCCACGAGGTGAGGTCTTGCATGGAGCCCCAGGCCGAGGGAGATTGACAGTTATTTTGTGTTTCTTCCATTTCCGAAGAATCGCACCAACTGTTGTCACCTTCTCACCACGCTGCTTGGCGATGGTCTTGTAGCCCATTCGAGCCTTGTGTAGGTCTACAATCTTGTCCCTGACATCCTTGGAGAGCTCTTTGGTATTGGCCATGGTGGAGAGTTTGGAATCTGATTGATTGCTTCTGTGAACAGGTGTCTTTTATACAGGTAACAAGCTGAGATTAGGAGTACTCCCTTTAAGAGTGTGCTCCTAATCTCAGCTCGTTACCTGTATAAAAGACACCTGGGAGCCAGAAATCGTTCTGATTGAGAGGGGGTCAAATACTTATTTCCCTCATTAAAATGCAAATCAATTTATAACATTTTTGACATGCGTTTTTCTGGATTTTGTTGTTGCTATTCTGTCTCTCACTGTTCAAATAAACCTGCCATTAAAATTATAGACTGATCATTTCTTTGTCAGTGGGCAAACGTACAAAATCAGCAGGGGATAAAATACTTTTTTCCCTCACTGTACATTTACAAGCAAATGTCTCTCTCCGACTCGCACAGTTCCGTGTGGGCGATCTCTGCAGCTTAGCTTCTGATGCCCCTGGACTGGAACTCTTTGCTGAAGGGTATCAGGGGAGTCGGTCCGGTTGGGCTCTCCTTCCGCAGACAAACACCTCTTCCTCCCTCGTGCCACAACAAGAAGCACAGTTCACCACTCACGTCCCCATGGCGTTTGTACCATGCTCGGTGCACTTTGAGGCCACGTAAAGTGTCCAAGGCCGGCTGGCAGTATGTAACGAAACAGACCCAGGTGCCATGGGTTGACTGATTGAGATGACTGGCAGATGTATTCACGTCCTGCGTTTTATCCGCCCGACGCTCTGGTCGTTGTTGTGAGCGTCGCTCCTCTGCCCTTCCCCCCGCGCAGGGGCAACACCACGTGCGCTTGGCGCGTGACGTCTCCGCTTTCCGTTGCCGTGGCGACGGACGCCGAGCTCACGTGGTGCGGCTGACGTCACCGGCGGTGAGAGGAGAGGGAGAGAGCGGCCCCGCTTGGTCGTCTCCCCGCCTCGTCTCCTCTGCGGCATCATGGCTCGAGCCGTCACACCGCCCCCGGTCCAAGCGAGACGCTGAGTCGCCCCGGGCGGATTGGCGAGGTACGCTCGTGTGTGTGTGTGGCTGCCACAGTGGTCCGCGGTCTTCTTCTGGTGGCGGTGGGGGTTTCTTGAACACGGTTGCTGAGCACAGGCACAAAGTTATAAAACGCATTGCGGCCAGCAACCAGCAGCGCCGTCAAAGTTCTAACAGACAAGCGCTAAACACACGCTACGTGAATTGATCAAGGTTGTCCTTGGAATCGCCGGGGAAAGAGACCCCGCCGCCGCCGACGGGAGAAGAGGGGTCCCAGTGTGTGCGGCGGAGACGCGCTCTGCGTGGTGATGGGCCCGCGCACCGTCCTTGTTGCATAGCCGCTGCGTTTGAAATCAAAGCTGCTGAGGACACCGACCCAAAGATGCAGAACGTCAAGCGACCGGCAACAAACAGCACTGTCAACGTAATAGATACGAGTATAACACGTTCATTTTTTATATTGAGCAAGGTTATTGTAAGAGCTTGGGGAAGGAGACGATGAGAGAATTCTTAAGTGGCGTAGTGTGTGCGTTGTGTGTGTGGTCTAAGTATTGTGTGTGTCGTGTGGTGTAAATGTGTGCGGTCTAAGTATTGTGTGTGTTGGTGTGGGGTGTGTTGTGGGGTGTAAATGTGTGTGTTATGTATGTGGTCTAAGTATTGTGTGTGACGTGTGCGTTGTGTGTATTGGTGAGGTATGTGTTGTGATGCGTGTGTGGGGTATGTGTGTTGTTGTGTGAAGGGTGTTGTTGTGTGAGGTGTGTGTTGTGTGAGGTGTGTTGTTGTGTGAGGTGTGTTGTTGTGTGAGGTGTGTTGTTGTGTGAAGTGTGTTGTGTGTGAGGTGTGTTATGTGTGGGGTGTGTTGTGTGTGAGGTGTGTTGTGGTGTGGTGTGAGGTGTGTTGTGGTGTGAGGTGTGTTGTGGTGTGTGTTGTGTTGTTGTGTGAGGTGTGTTGTGGTGTGGGGCGTGTTGTTGTGAGGGGTGTTGTTGTGTGAGGTGTGTTGTGGTGTGAGGTGTGTTGTGTGAGGTGTGTTGTTGTGTGAGGTGTGTTGTGGTGTGAGGTGTGTTGTGAGGTGTGTTGAGGTGTGTTGTGGTGTGAGGCGTCTTGTTGTGTGAGGTGTGTGTTGTGTGGGGTGTGTTGTTGTGTGAGGTGTGTTGTGTTGTGGTGTGAGGTGTGGTGTGAGGTGTGTTGTGGTGTGAGGTGTGTTGTTGTGTGAGGTGTGTTGTGGTGTGTGTTGTGGTGTGAGGTGTGTTGTGAGGTGTGTTGTGAGGTGTGTTGTGGTGTGAGGCGTCTTGTTGTGTGAGGTGTGTGAGGTGTGTTGTGGTGTGAGGCGTCTTGTTGTGTGAGGTTTGTTGTGTGAGGTGTGTTGTTGTGTGAGGTGTGTTGTTGTGTGAGGTGTGTTGTGGTGTGAGGTGTGGTGTGAGGTGTGTTGTGGTGTGAGGTGTGGTGTGAGGTGTGTTGTTGTGTGAGGTGTGTTGTGGTGTGAGGTGTGTTGTAGTGTGAGGCGTCTTGTTGTGTGAGGTGTGTTGTGGTGTAAGGCGTCTTGTTGTGTGAGGTGTGTTGTGGTGTGAGGCGTCTTGTTGTGTGAGGTGTGTTGTTGTGTGAGGTATGTTGTTGTGTGAGGTGTGTTGTTGTGTGAGGTGTGTTGTTGTGTGAGGTGTGTTGTGTGAGGTGTGTTGTTGTGTGAGGTGTGTTGTTGTGTGAGGTGTGTTGTTGTGTGAGGTGTGTTGTTGTGTGAGGTGTGTTGTGTGAGGTGTCTTGTTGTGTGAGGTGTGTTGTTGTGTGAGGTGTGTTGTTGTGTGAGGTGTGTTGTTGTGTGAGGTGTGTTGTGGTGTGAGGTGTGTTGTTGTGTGAGGTGTGTTGTTGTGTGAGGTGTGTTGTTGTGTGAGGTGTGTTGTTGTGTGAGGTGTGTTGTGGTGTGAGGTGTGGTGTGAGGTGTGTTGTGGTGTGAGGTGTGTTGTTGTGTGAGGTGTGTTGTGGTGTGAGGTGTGTTGTGGTGTGAGGTGTGTTGTTGTGTGAGGTGTGTTATGGTGTGAGGTGTGGTGTGAGGTGTGTTGTGTGAGGTGTTCTGTGGTGTGAGGTGTGTTGTTGTCTGAGGTGTGAGGTGTGTTGTGTGAGGTGTGTTGTGGTGTGAGGTTTGGTGTGAGGTGTGTTGTGGTGTGAGGTTGTGTTGTTGTGTGAGGTGTGTTGTGGTGTGAGGTGTGTTGTGGTGTGAGGTGTGTTGTGGTGTGAGGTGTGTTGTGTGAGGTGTGTTGTGTGAGGTGTGTTGTGGTGTGAGGTGTGTTGTGGTGTGAGGTGTTGTGTGAGGTGTGGTGTTGTGTGAGGTGTGTTGTGGTGTGAGGTGTGTTGTGGTGTGAGGTGTGTTGTGGTGTGAGGTGTTGTGTGTGGTGTGAGGTGTTGTGTAAGGTGTGTTGTGGTGTGAGGTGTGTTGTGGTGTGAGATGTGTTGTGTGAGGTGTGTTGTGGTGTGAGGTGTGTTGTGGTGTGAGGTGTGTTGTGGTGTGAGGTGTGTTGTGGTGTGAGGTGTGTTGTGGTGTGCTGTGTGAGGTGTATTGTGTGTTGTGGTGTGAGGGGTGTTGTTGTGTGGGGAGTGTTGGTGTGTGAGGCGTGTTGGTGTGTTGTGGTGTGAGGGGTGTTGTGGTGTGAGGCGTGTTGTGGTGTGAGGCGTGTTGTTGTGTGGGGAGTGTTGTTGTGTGAGGGGTGTTGTCTGTTGTTGATCATGTTTGTTATTGGGGAAGTAACGGTCAATGCAGGGCCAACGGCCGGACGCCATTGGTCGCGCGCGGTCACGAGGTGTACGTATACGCGACACGATTGGTGGAGGCGTCGTCTCGGACAGCGGCGTCGCGCGCGGGGTGCAGCGCGGCCTCTCCCGAGGGAGAGCTCGGCCCGGGGGGACAACCTCCGGGGTCTGGGCCCCGGGGTCTGGGCCCCGGGGTCTGGGCCCCGGGGTCTGGGCCCCGGGGTCTGGGCCCCGGGGTCTGGGCCCCGGGGTCTGGGCCCCGGGGTCTGGGCCCCGGGGTCTGGGCCCCGGGGTCTGGGCCCCGGGGTCTGGGCCCCGGGGTCTGGGCCCCGGGGTCTGGGCCCCGGGGTCTGGGCCCCGGGGTCTGGGCCCCGGGGTCTGGGCCCCGGGGTCTGGGCCCCGGGGTCTGGGCCCCGGGGTCTGGGCCCCGGGGTCTGGGCCCCGGGGTCTGGGCCCCGGGGTCTGGGATTCTGTGTATGAAGGTCTCATAACATTTGGGGTCTAGTTATCCAAGTTGTGTGGTCTGAGCTGTCTGAGCTGTCTGAAGTTTGTGATTTTGCTGATATAGTGCCTGAGGGTCTTAGGATTTCGGTTTAATGGTCCCAGGGTCGGGTCTGGCTTTAGAAATCTCTGGTCAAGGGGTATTTATGTCTCTGGGTCTTGGCTTGAAAATTTAAGGGGGCTCGGAGTTTGTTTGCAGGGGTCTGTTTTTTTATGTCTAGGAACCTCAGAATCTTGAGTCTTTGAGGTCTGTATTTAGGGGTCTTGGCATCTTGGTGTTGGTATCATGTATGTATGGCCTTGGAGTCTCAGATCCTCCTTTGCTGGGTTTATAGGTCTCAGTTGCTCAGTTTAGGGGTTTGTGGGCCTTGTCTTTTGAGAGTGGGTGTCTGAGGCTGGGACGTATGAGAGAGGCTGCCATGGTTTACTGGCAGGGCTGTTTTCGTGTCGGCAGCACCCGGGATGGAATTAGCATCCGCTGACGATCAGTAAGAAGATGAAGCACAACAGGTGCCTTTAGTTTACAAATTCCACTCAGGCAGCCCTGTTCAGGACCCCAGTTGCCAGGAAACGTTGGTTCTGGGGCTCTGCATTATGAGGTCGCATTGATCCCTAGCCTACTTGCACCAGAGAACTGCATCTCAAAGAATCACAGTTCCCATTGCCCCTTTGTCCCTGCACTACTAGTGTTGAGAAACAAACAGTCAAAAGTATATGTGTATTTAATGTAACATTCCTCGTAAAATAACCTTCCATGTATTTTTTTACTTCACTACCACACTAATGGTTAGGGCTCATCTTCATGAATATTTGTAAATTCATTAACATTGGTTGAAGCAAGCCTGGCTCTGCTATTGAGACACTGAATGTTGAAACCGGTCCAGAGTTTATTTGTGTTGAACCAATTATTGCCAAATGATGCTCTTTCAGAAAACCGTGTGGCTGATTGGATGTGTAAAGAATAAGCTTGTTTTGGAGTACCAGATGTGAGGGAGGTGTATTGCCGGATTTTTATTTATTTTGTTGAGTGGTGGGGGTGTATGATCCACATATTGCACGTAGTTGATACATTTTTACTCGTCTTTTTAATTTCTAAATGTAACATTGTCACTGATTCTGTGCAGTTGTCAGCAAGGGCCACTGTGCCCCGTGACTAAGCACTGCCTATGTGTGTATTTTAAGCAGTTACCAATCTGCATTGTTTCCTGATGACGAAGAACTGAGCCGTGAGGTCACGATTACAGAAACCCATGAGTCAAAGCAGCTCGGCAACGCCTCTCTGATTGTTGCCACCGGCATCAGTCATGGCTATGGTTCCACAACACCGCGGTCACTTCAGACTGACGCTTAGCTCACTGCGTGTCCCGTTCTCTACAACCCTGGCCTCACCAAAGACGATGGATCAGAAACTTGAGTAGTGTGAGCACTGGCAAAAATGGAGATAGCGTGTAGTGTGAGCGCGACATTGCGTTCCCAAAGCCGGTAGATTACAGGGCCTGTTATATTTAGCTGTGTAACTCGACAGGAGGGTGCAGTGTACGACAGCTAGGATGGCCAGGCCTACGAGGGTGTGCGTGCTGCACCTCTTGTGATTTCACGCTGAGGCTCTTTGATATGAGCACGAGTCGCACTCTCATCATCATCATCCTTGCCTCTCCTCCCCGCGCTAATTGTTAAAACAGTGCGCAGTCAACGAGGCCAGAAACTCAAGATGTATCCATGAATGGATCCAATGAGGGTACCCAGGAATGTAAGAAACTCAATTGGCACCCAGTAATGGTTATGTGGAAACTCAAAGTGCACCCAGAAAATCTAAAATTAAAGGTGCACGCGCAAAGCTATCACCACATTGCCCAAGTTTCCCCACAGTGTGTCAGTAAGTTGGTGCGTACGTTTATAAGATATGTGTAGGCTTGCTGAAGACTAGGGCTGGGCTGTTCAATATCTAAGTTTTGCGAAATGTGATGCAAAGTCAAAGTTATTTTCTACTCTGTTACTCTAGCTACTAATAGGTAAATATTCATATGCTTTAAAACATTTTAAATTCTTATCAGGCTCCATATTGTACAGTCTCCAACTCGCATCCACTATCTGTCTGGCCTCTCGATGTATGTGCTCTGAAGAAAGGACTTTGCCAAAAAGGTCACCTATTATATATTTTTCCTTTAAGGCCACATTTTTTTGATGAACGAGTGGAGTTTTTTTTTTATATATATAAAGCATTGTTCATGCACATTGCATCTCAAAACGCTGTAGAATTGGTGACGTGCATATTTTTCACATGGGCAATCACAGATCACAAGTGAGAAGGAAGGCAGCCAAAACTCGCACTCACGATTGCACAAGTTCTGTGGTCCTTTCGTGGGATATTTGTTCAACTCCATTAATGAGTGTGATTACACTGGTCAACACACTTTTTCTGGCATAAGGTATTCCAACGGTTTTAAGGTAATTTTGGGGTGCTGATTCCAAATCTGTCATCAGTTTTTGTCTATCACATCAGGTTTTTGAGATATCAAATATTGCATTTTCAATAAAAACAGCAAATTTATGCTCATATACGAATAGCAAAACAGACATCCATACAAGAATAAGATAAGATACAATATACAATAATAATTAAACAAACATTTAATAAGCCGTAGCACAAAGTTGTGAGAGTGACTGCATATCAATGTGAGTGAATGCATATTACCATGTAAGAATTTAATTGTGGAGATAAGAAAAATATGTACAAAAAGGTAATTCACAATAGTTATGTTACATTTGCATAAACGACCTCTTCTTTGACGATCTCCGATGTACAGCTTGTGGAATGTCTCTCATCAAGGACCAGCAGTAATCTGCCATCATGTTTGAGTCCCATCGGCCTTGGTAACGTTCTTCCATAACTTTAATGTCTTGATGAAAGCGTTCACCTTGTTCTTCGCTCACGTGACCCATGTTCTCTGGAAACTGGGCCAAGTGACTATGTAAGTAGTGAACCTTGATGCTCATTCTACATCCAAGTGCTTGGAAACTCAAGAGCAGCTCCTCCACAATTTCTCGATAGTTGTCCGCTTTCCTGTTCCCAAGGATATTCCGCACCACATCAGAGAATGCATTCCAAGCTCTAGCCTCTGCCGCAGTCATTGTTGTAACAAAGTGTGGATCCCTGATGAGTGTTCTTATTTGAGGGCCATCAAATATTCCTGCTTTTTTCTTCTCGGCACTGAGACTTGAAAAGGTTGAACATTAATAGCTGAAGCAGTCTCCAGTGTGATCAAGAGCTTTGACGAATTGCTTCATTAACCCAGGTTTTATGTGCAGTGGGGGAAATACAATTTTATTCCTATCAACCAGAGGCTCATTCTTGATGTTCTTGTCACCAGACGTTCAAACTGATTCTTGGTGGCCAGTTCTTCTTAACCCAGTGTTCTGATGTAGCCCTACTCTTCCAGTAGCACAGGAAACAAGGGTATTTGGTGTGACCTCCTTGCTGACCCAGCAGAAAATTAACCATTTTCAAATCAACACAAATTAGCCATCCATGAACATGGTATTCCAATCTATCAAGAACAATCTTGATGTTGGCATACTCTTCATTCATTTTTACAGAGTGTCCTATTGGGATTGAACCATATATATTTCTGTTGTGAAGTAACACACATTTCAAACTCCTTTTACTACTGTCAATAAAAAGTCTCCATTCACTTGAATCATATGCGGGCAGTCCCATATTGAGAAGAAGCCCTTCAACATCATTACAATAAACAAGTTGACCATCTGAATGGAAGTACTTTCGCAGTGCTCCTTCTCTGTTACGATAAAAGGAGACACTAGTGCCAGGTCTGAGTAGTCCTTTCTCTTGCCACCTGGAAGCCAACAATTCAGCAGACTGCTTTGGCAAATACAAATCTCTTACAAGATCATTCAATTCAGGCTGACTAAACAGAGAAATGTTATCACAATCTACATCAGATGGCGTATATTCGATCTGAGCATCATCATCATCTGTAGAAGCAGGTAAACTCAGGGATTCAACATCAATCTCTGGTAGCTCAGTAAATACAGGCACAGGTATTTCCTCACAGTGCTCAACTGGTCGTCTGGCAGATGGGATATCTGGGTATTGTAAGTGTTGTTTGTTTTTCTTATTGAAACCTTTTACATTGACAAGGCAGAAGTAGTAGTTATCAGAGGTGTGGACTCGAGTCATGTGACTTGGACTCGAGTCAGACTCGAGTCATGAATTTGATGACTTGCGACTCGACTTGGACTTGCATAACAATGACTTTGTCCCACCTATGAGATGTGGACTCGAGTCATGTGACTTGGACTCGAGTCAGACTCGAGTCATGAATTTGATGACTTGCGACTCGACTTGGACTTGCATAACAATGACTTTGTCCCACCTCTGGTAGTTATCCAAATGGTTTGTAGGTTCTCTCCAAACCATTGGCACACCAAACTTCAGCTTAGCATTCTTTCCTTTAGATCATGATCGCAACGTTTCAACACAGGGTTTACACACTTTGTGAGGAGCCCAATTTTTGTCTTGGTCTCCAAGTCGTACTTTAAAGTAGGCAAGATAAACCTTCTTGACAAAGGTATTGATGTTGCGCCTTTGATCCTGCAAAGTGAAGCTGCCACAGATGTAGCAGAACATATCTGGGTCATTACTGCATTTCCTCCTTTCGGATGTTGTAGCCATTGTTAGATCATGTCCTGCAGAAGAAAAATATTAAATAAATGTAGATATCTACATAAAATGATATTATAAACACTATCCTAAAAATACAGCACCACATTTTAACACTGAAGCAGTCACTGACTCGCAACAACTTGCAATCATAAGTGACAGAGTTAATTTCGGGTAAAATCAATGAAAATGGGGTATGCCGATAGCATAAAAATTAGATGTGGTTGAGCAAATCGGATGTCAGATTTGGAATCAGCACCCTGAAATTAGTCTAAAACAGCTGCAAAAGTCCAGGCCAGAATTTTTTTTGTTTTTACCAGTGTTATACATGTGGGAGGAACCTGGAGCATCCGAAGAAAACCTCAAATGAACCACAATACCTTGCTGATCTCGTCAAGAAGTGTAAACCAAGCCGGTCATCCTTGCTGTGGCTTTTAGCAAGCCATCGAACAGATGGTTACCGCATCGCAATGCTTTCAAATGTGCTTCTACAGCCGTCTGGAATGCTCTTCCTTGTGATATTAGGAAGCCACTTGCGCTGTGCACTTTAAATCTACAGGCAGTCCCCCGGGTTATGGAAGACCCAACTTAAAGAAATCCGACTTATGGAAATGCTCCCATAAAATGTGTTAAAAATAAATGAAATTTGCAGAAATGTTTGCGTTAGTTATGTAAGTGCAAATAGTGCATCGCGGTGAGGATGCAGATGTATACGCCGCCTTCACCGAGCCCGAGTTTCATTAGGATTATGGTAAACAGAATTGTTGTAGCGTTACGTAATTCTTTTCCTTTTGTAGCATTACGTAATTGTTTTCTATGCTTATAACAATTTTTTCTCCCCATGTTTTTTTTGCTATGTTTCTTCATTTTAAGTATATTTCGCGAGTTATTTACTGTATGTACTGTGTGTGTATTAGTATGTGTGTGTGTGTATGTGTGTGTAGACAAGCCTACTCAACCTTTGTCTATGTGTGCATATGTGTGTGAGTATAAAGTCTAGGCCTAGCCTAATACAGGTAAACGGACAATCGGAAGTGACTGCTTTCTCCATAATACAGGTTTTTTTTTTGGGTTAGATCGCGTAAATATATAAATGTGTCATTAAACCCGACAGCCAATTAGTAAGGTTTGTCACGTAAACAGAAAATGTCAATTCGTTACTAGTCCAGCACACCGGTGTTTTGGAGAGCCAAGCCACAACATTTACAATCTGATTATGACGTTTTGCCAGTAATTACAACTCGCTTTATCGATTTAACGACACATTTACATATTTACGTTATCTAACCCCAACACAAACCTGTATTATGGGTGATATTGGTCACGAAAGCCTGCGTGTTAAACTGACTGCTTTTTGGTAACAATTAATATTAAAATGTGCAGAGCGTATATGTACAGTGATACGATACAGTTAGCGATAGAAAACGGATAACAGCGCGATACAGTACTGAGAGAAAACGGTAGGGAAGACACAACTTATTTCTGGCTATGGATTTTTATCTTGATTTTGGGGGAAAATTGTTTAATTTCCGACATATGGAAAATTCAGGTTACGGATTGTTTTCAGGAACCTAATCCTTTCATAACCCGGGGTCTGCCTCTACATTGAAAACGAATTTCTTTAGAACTGCTTTTTGTGTTCAGTTTGTTTTCATCCCCGCACCTCCGATTAGCATGGTTGATTACGTATGGTGTGAAAGAAGTTGAACATGCATAAAAAGCCACCAGCGTCCCAGCATATCCTGTATACAGCTCTAAGCCAGTGGTAGACATTACATGTTTCCATGGTAGGGGCAAGGTTAACCACAGAACAATCACTTGACTTAATAACCCTGACAAAGTAATACTCTTTTTACTGACCTAGGAGGGATGATGTGCAAAGTTCACACCCAACCGTGATTTGAACTCGCAACCTCCCGATTGTGTGCTGCTCACGCTACCACTGAGCCACCTGGCCAGCTGCTGGAAATCATAGAGCAATTATGAGTCTCGAGTCTGCGCTGCCCACCACATCACATCATCTAATGAAACTAATACACACACGTCGTCACTGGGGTATGGTGTACATGGGTCATGCGCACAGCATGAGAGAGAGGCACGGCTTGTGTGGGTGTGGCAGGGCGGAGAAGAGTCTCACCGGTAATTAGGGTCATTAAAATATATTTTTTGCATCACCTGTAACCGCATTGAAAAAAAAACGTTTACTGGTTTGCTGCACACATGGAAATGTCCAGAGCAATACACATAACTTGTTAAGCTTTTAAACTGAGAAATGGAGTGAGCTGTCACAGTGGCATAATGGTTCACACACTGGACTTCAATTCAGAGTTTACCGGTTCGATTCCATCTCTTGGTGTGCCAGTGGAATCAACGGGCAAGTTTCTTAAAACCTCAGCCACTTCTGTCATCATCCCAGCAGTATAAATGGGTGCACAACAGTTCATCAATGGGCAGGATCACGTGTGGGTATGCCCACCTCTTCCAACACGTCTGTTCAACATAGAGGAGTGGACCAACTACCCTCTAGAACTCTCTGTAGTGGAGGCCCTTCTGTCAGCAGTGGCATGAGCAAGCAATTACAGGACTGCACCTTAACTAATTTTCGCACGCGCCATGCAGTTTGTACGGTCACGTATGCCAATCAGCACTCCTGACTAAAGTTTCACTAGACTCGGTTACCAGTTCCTGACCTTAGAAATATGAAAATGGTTACTGGTTAACCGGTTATTGTTCAAGAACCCTACCAGTAATCTTACATACGCAGACTGCCTGCTCGCATCACCCATGCACATACACCTGCCTTCACTTGCAGGCCTAGTGGCGATGTGTTAGATCACAATGTGGTGAAAATGGGACTATCCTGGTCTCTTTGAGTTCTCAGTTGGTTAAACAAAATCTTATTGAAATTTGAAAAGTCCTACACGTAGGTTAGCCTGTTATATACTTTCCATTAATAAAATATTTGTGGGGTATTTTCAATGTGTTCAAATTGAAACCACCCTATTTGTTTTTGGTGGAAGATGAGTAACTACCCTTTTTGAAAACAGAATTACGTCTCATGCACAGCCAGCCATTGTCTGTTTACTGCATTCACGTCACATGAGTTATTCCTGTTGTTAGCTGTCTGATTGGATTAAATTCATCCCATGTGGCTTAGTTATTCTTTCTCATTTATTGAATCCTAAATGCATTCATTAAAATAATGAAAGGAGCATACATTCATCCTGGCTGTGAGTTCAAGCAAGCCGGTCTCTTTTGATGAGGCATTGCATGTAAAAACTGGTCCAAAGTTTCCTTGTGTTTAACTAATGTTGCTGAAATTATACACTCCAGAAGGCCCTGAGGATGATAGAATGTTTAAAAAATAATAATTATATGGAAGGACAGATGTGCGAATGAGGCATAGTGTCAACTTAGTTATTTTAAGTAAGTACTTCAAAATGCTCATCTCTTTTGGCAACCCTTATAACCAGTGGTGTAAATTCCACAATTTCACGGCAAAGGCTAGTATCTCCATATGACAACCACCGGTGACATCCCTCAAAATGTTTTTCATTGTATCACACCGTTGTAATAATATGAATGACTGTTTGAATCTATACTGTGCATCTCACTAAAAAATATGAAATTACATTGTTCAGGTGATAATTATATTGCTTATTGAAGCAGTGTGTTTTCGCATATTAACACATTGCGTTGTGCGCACAACAGTGGAAATATGTGACTCTAGTAATGAATCTTGTTACATGCTCAAGCAATATCTTAGCATTTGGGAAATTAGGTAATAGAGCTGTAAGGCATGGTTAGCTTTGAGTACTGTTCACTGCTGAGCATGCGAGTGCATTTCATGGACATGTTACACTTTAAGTGGGTGGTGTTTGTCTCTTGTTACATCCCAGAACTAGTGGTGTAAATGCCACATTTCTGGGGTCGGCATAGTGATACTAATTTTATCGACCTCAAAGATAAAACTCAACTCATGCCTGAGATTTTAACAAACAGTGGGACGGGCTGTGGGCTCGCTTACACTAATTATAATACACATTTAAATGCAGGGGTTCCACATTGACCGAGCCAAACTCATGACGTCAGAAGTGCAAATTCCGTTAATGCCATCACTCAGACCCCCACTAGCGAGCACCGCTCTCAAGTTTTACAGTGCAGCTGAGCTCAGACACACATGCACGTATGCACACGCGGAGACGAGGGCAGTGCAGCCTAAAGTGCGTCGGCGTGCTGTTTGAACCACTGAGTAAGGTATGTGGGTGGTTAAGGATGGCGAGTAACATCAGTCGTCAACAACAGCAGTAGCAGCAGCATCAGAATGTCTCTGGTTTACAGCAGGGTGCTTGAGTTACATTTGCTAGGTTGTTAGAGGAGTCATGGAAGGCGATTGCTGTTGGATGCCTACGAGAAAGTCAAGAAAACTGCTTAACACGTAGAGGAGTCATGGAAGGCGATTGCTGTTGGATGCCTACGAGAAAGTCAAGAAAACTGCTTAACACGTAGGCTTTCGCGACTGATATCATCCATAATACAGGTTTTTTTGGGTTAGATCGCCTAAATATAGAAATATATCCTTAAACCCTCCACCACCTGACAGCCAATTAGTAAGGTTTGTCACGTAAACAGAACATGCCAATTCGTTACTAGTACAGCACACCGGTGTGTTGGAGAGCAAATCCACAACATTTACAATCTGAGTACGACGTTTCACCAGTAATTACAACTAGCTTCATCAAGCGACAGCCAGATTTGGTGGCTGGTTTAACGACACATTTATATTTACACGATCTAACCCAAAAAACTTATATTATGAAAGACCATTGTGTCAAGTTTTTTTTTTAAGTGAAGGAGTCAATGCGACCTGCTGATGCCACTCTAACGAGCATCGGTCCTCCTCTCCATACAACATCCCTAATGAGTGGCTGTGGCCGAATTTTTATTAAAAGTTCCGGTATGAAACCTGTGCAGCCCATGTTCACTGCTGTTTCCCGTCAAATTTATTCGTGTTGCTTGAAGGTAACATGTTCTAAAAAAGTGCCTTTATGCATGTTTGGTGCCGATTTGCCATATCGCCATATACTAGCCCATTCCAAATGCCGAAATTCTAGCTCCGTATGTGTGTGTTTGTGCTGGTTGGCTTGCCTGTGTGCCTTGTTTCCAAAGCTGTACGTTTTAGCGTGGTTAGGAATTTATTGAGTGCGCCAGGGTGTGCTCACACTCGTCTAACCCGTCTGTTTGCACGAGACATTTTGTGGCACTCGGAGTTGGGCCCATTGCAAACCCATGTGGCGTGCAACTTGCATGGCGGCTGCATGCTATTAAGACACAATGCTGCTTGCTATATAATTGTTTGTCTAAATGCACATGCCGCCCTGCAACTGTGCAATTATTCACAAGGGAAAATAATTTGGTGATGGACTTGGAAGTTTGTCGAAGAATTATTCTTTCAACGATTATCCCACGTCGTATTTACTTGTGCAAATTGTGCCACGATCTCCTGGCTGCATTTGGGCACAGGCCCTGTGGTGACACTCGAGGGCACGGGTAAGTATGAGGCGTGCGTTTGTGAAGGGCACGTGCTGTGGAAGGTGTCGCGCATGTCAGCGTAGGCTCACGAGCACAATCGCACGTGAAGTCAGGCCCATGAGCATTTTGTGACAATACTTCTATTGAAGAAAAAATATATATGCATGTATTGGATCTCTTTTGAAATGATTTCACAGTTACGTGCTGTATACCAGGATTGGATTGAGATTTTGGAGAGTGAGGCATATTCTCTGTTACAAATTAAACATTCGACACTAATAAGTGATGGGCAATGCAATGCTTTATCAATGTTTCACCCTCATGTGCAGAGGTTGTTTGCATGTCTGTTTTGCAATGATAACAGCAGGATCCCTGCAAGGGCGTGGGTGGCACGGAGTAGATGCAAAGGGATTGGAGGGAGGGCTTGAGGTGGTAATCATATTCTTGGGCGTGCTGTGGCATGCGTGTGAATTTCTGTTTGCATTGGCGCACGCTGGCAGAGTCATCACGCCACACAAACGTGTGCAGTTTGTTGGCAGGTTGTTTTCTGTCTTGAATGTTTAATTGTTTCCGAGAAGGAACGGCCGGTCATGCGGCGTCATTTCTGATAGAATATCATACAGCATGGCATAATATTGTGAAGCCACGCATTCAAGTTTTAACTGTTTGGTAGTCACAGATGCGATGGCCACCTGGGACATTCTTATTTGGCCACCTGGAACATTCGTTGTTGCGAGCGATGCCGGTGTCTCGGCCGTCTCCCTCTCACCACCCGTGTCTCTTTTTTTCCTCTTCTGTGGGCAGAGCGCGAGTACCTGGCAGAGGCGCTGGTGCATTGAGCGGGCTCCTACTGCGCTGAGCCAGCCGCTCTGTGCCGTGGCGCTTACCGCCCGCCGCCGGTATGGCATGGCATAGCTCTTCGCACACGCGGTCCTACCTCACCGAGCCAGTATGCAACGGGCGACGGTCGTACGGGCTTCCCCTGGTGACGACGCACACCTACTCTAGTGACTACCGCTATTCAACCGGCAGCGGCGCCGACTACGGCGGCGTCGGTGGAGGCAGCGGCTCGCGCCTGCGCTCAAACTCGGGCGTGGAGGAACGCGTGGGGAGGAGCAGCTCACGCTTCCTCGACTCGCACCTCCACGACCTGAGCCGGCGCAGCGAGAGCCTCAGCCGCCTGCCGTTCCGATCTCCAGGCTACGGTGGAATCGGTGGCGGTAGCAGCGGCATCGGCAGTGGCTACTACTCCCCGTCTGGGCTCAACGGGGGCTACAGCGGCGGCAGCAGTGGCGCGTACTCGACTTCGTACGGTGCGGGCGGCGCGTGCGGCTCCTACTCGTCGTTCAAGAGCTCGGCCGGACTCTCCTCCGCGTATGGCAGCAGCAGCCTCGGCAGCGGCCTCGGCAGCAGCAGCAGCAACGCATTCTCGTCGACGCAGGCGCTTGCACGGCGCCGCTCCACCAGCCAGACGGAGCTGCACCTGAGCCGAGACCTTGGAGGGCTGTCGGTGGTGGGGGCTCGCCGGGCAGGTGCGGACGTGACGCGGCACGGCACCTCCAGGGACGACGACGAGAGCGGTGGCCTCAAGGGCTCGGCCATCGGATCCTCATCCTACTTGGGCGGAACTGGTACCAGCAGCGGACGCTACACCGGAAACACGGCGCACTCGCCGCCCGAGAGGGAGAGTGCGGTGAGTACTCATGGGTGTGTGCACAGCTGTGCACTGCGTGTGTGTGTGTTTGTATTTGTGTGTACGGGTGTTCTCTGTGTGTATGTGTGTACAGGCCTATGTCTTGGTGTATACAGCTGGTACAGGTGTATGTGTACGGGTATACAATGCATCTGCACTGCCAATTAGTACGGTTGGCTACGTACGGTGCGTACGGTGCTAAATAAGTTCAACATACTGTACATACATGTGTGTGTGCAGGTGCTAGTCGCTGTGCATGTACAGGTGTCATTGTCTTTGTGACCGAGTAGTGATTAGCACACTGCTACAAACCTGACGACCCAAATTCAACTCCCACTCAAAACAGTGGCAGATTTTTTTAACTAGTCCTGGGCCTCCCCTAGGTCGACTCAGTATCATATGAGTACCTATGTTATGGGTAGACATCACCACTGGTGAGGCAAAGGTGGTCAGGTGTGAAGTTGGCCACCCACCCCCTTTGTGTGCCTTGCTGACCTGAACATGTACTCGTGAACAGACTTGCCCCTACAGTCTGTTTAAGGCTATATGGGTGGATCTTTTCCTGTGTGTGTATATGTAGGGGTGTTGCGAGAGGGAAAAACGGGCAGTTAAACCGGGGTGTCTACATCCACGTCCGCAAACGGTTACCGCCCTAGGGGGCTGTGTGGGGGGAATTCTGGGATCCCACACAGCCCCACCCCTCGAGGGCAGGTTGGTATATAAGGCGGAGAGCGAGAGAGCTCGAGGCAGTGGTTGGGTACAGGTCAAGAGGAAGAACCAGTGAAGACTGAAGGCCAGCTAGCTAGACCTGGAACTCCCCTGACTCGCTGTCTTTGTAAGGGCCGAGCAGGACAAGCCAGTGGTGCGACCGCAGAGCAGCGAGGTCTGATGTCCTTGTAAGGGCCAGACTCGTGTGGCTGAGGGTCGGAACCTGCGCCGAAGCTGGGCCAGGTTAGCTAGCCTACATTTGAGAAGGTCTAGGATAGAGGGAAGTAAGGAGTTAACGGGGAGCATTAACTGAGGAACACTTCCACTAATAGCGTTGTGGTGACGTCACCGCCACTTAGTGGTGAATGGCGGTTGTTGTTGTTGTGGGTGTGTGTGTGGAGGAAGCGATATTGTAGTGGTTCGCACACTGTGTTCTGGACATGGCAGCGTAAGTTCCATTCCTAGCCATAGCTAACATCAGCGGTTGATTATTTGAACTGGCCCTGGGCTTCCACTCGGTAGACCCAGCCATAAATGAGTACTTGGTGTGGTGTGTAAACATTAGCATCGGGGAGACAAAGGTTGCCTGGCATGGAGCTTGCCACACCACCCCTTCGTGCAATGTGTTGGCCTTCATAGGTGCTTGCTAAAGGCACTTCATAATTGAGGTTCTTGGGTTAGAACTGAGTACGACGTTTCACCAGTAATTACAACTAGCTTCATCAGGCGACAGTTTGTAAATGTTGTGACTTGGCTCTCCAACACATCGGTGTGCTGTACTAGTGACGAATTGGCATGTTCTGTTTACGTGACAACCCTTACTAGTTGGCTGTGTCGGGTGGTGGCAGGTTTTAACGACACATATATTTACGGGATCTAACTCAAAAACCTCTTATGGATGATATTGGTCGCGAAAGCCTACATGTTAAACTAAAGGCACTTCCCCCAACAGTCTGTGTACGCTAGATGGGGAACCTTTTTGTTTAGGGTACTTGCTCATATAATTTGCCCCATAAATCTGAGGCTAAATGAGGATCATTTTCTCAGCATTTCTCTTTGTATAAGCGTATGAGTGTGCGTGAGTGCCTGTGTCTTTGTGTATAGGGGAGCAGTGGCGCAATGGCTAGCTCGCTGCACTATGTCCCCGGCGACCCGAACTCGATTCGCGTTCACGGCCAACACCCATGACGATTATCTGAATCGGTCCTGGGCTTCCCCTAAGTCGACTCAGCCTCAAACGAGTACCTGGTGCGATGTGTAAACACCGCCACTCGGGAGACAAAGATGGCCAAGCGTGGTGCTGGCCACCCACCCCCTCGTGTGTCGTGCCGGCCTTCATAGGTACTCCCTAACAGCACTTGCCCCAACAGTCTATTCAGGCTATAGGGGGAAATCTTTGTGCTTGTGTACAAGTGCCTGAGTATACACTTGTGTAGGCGTGTGTGCGCTTTGTGTGTATCAAAGTTTGTGGTGTTTCGCACTCAGCAACGATCCCAGCAACCTGCCTTCAACAATCAGGGTGATGAGAATAGGTTTTCCCCTTTTTTCTGGCAACAAACAGGTGTTGAGATGTTAAAACATCAAACTGCAACCTTTTACAAGGAATCATGTCTGCATTAACCACAATACTTGTGGTCAGAATGTAAACAAGAAACACACTGATAATATATGCATTGTCTTTGAAAATGATTGGTCCACATCAGAGACAGCTTTCGTTTGAGCCTCGTCTCAAAACAGTGTTAGACCAGAGGACGCCAAAAGGTTAATGCAGTTACATGATTCCTTGTAAAAGGTTTCAATTTGGTGTTTTAAAATCTTAACACCTGTTTGTTGCCAGTAAAAAGGGGAAAACCTATTTTCATATTTTGGTACTGGCTAAAAAGGTCCCATGATGATGATGAAATGAGGGTGATTGTTGTCAAGTGGCCTATAGCAATACAAGTTTTAAGCAAACACGTGTACTGTGTACCTGCCGTATTGTGATATACTCTATATACACAATGCTATTAATACACAAGAAAATAGAACTAGCAAAATATCCAAAACTGTTTTCCAATAGTCATCTGAATGAAACACTATGATTTAGAGTTTTATAAAGATGCCTGTTGGGAATCACGAGTATTAGAAATGAGTGACCGGAAAAACACTCATTAATCGCAGCCTTAAGTACAACAATGCAACAATTAGAATACAAGAAAAAAAAACTGAATTACAGAGAAAATTAAAAAAATGCATGAATATAAATAGTTGTAAATGAAATATATTTTCTGTAAATAAAGTTGGCTCGGACAAATGGGTGTTAAAAACCATAACAAAATAAGTTACAGAAGTATCAACATCTATTTTCGGTGATTATTGTATGAGGGCTTCTCCCTGGCGCCGGTAAAATGAGTACCACTTTGTATGTATGTTGAATTTTTTTGCACTGTACGTGGCCAACCATGCTAATTACTCTTGACTTCCCAACGTTGTGGTTGTCCTATGGATAGACTCGCCTCCACCATAGGAGCATAGAATTCCCACCACCGGCTCAGGACTGTAAACATATGTTTCGAAATCATCCAATGCACATTTGAGTGCGAAATCCCTTTGATTTTCAATGGTAAATTAGGCTAATGGAGTGAATGAGTCTGTAGAAATCTGACAGGACTAGAGAAACAATATTTATTATCAGAGCTTCTAAAGGAGATGGAGTGAATAATGGTTGGAGACTGCACTATGCACAATTGGCCCAGTAATATGGTAGATCACAAACGTTCGGCTGATTGGTCAAGATATTGTTTTGTCCCTTTGACTCGACATGTCTGCAATGGTAAATGCTTGTCTGTTAAAGCATATCCCAGCACGCTCGGGATGGCACAGCTGCTTCACAATGCCAAACGTGTATGGACTGTGCCGCTCATCACAAAATACGGACTCCTGTGCCTAGCCTGGCCATGGCGCAGCCAACGCTCGGTCCGAGCTCTGAGTTCTGCTGAATCGGGTGAATGTGAAACTAGATGCAGAACCTTCTTGCCCCGGCACAAAGCCTGCGCTGGAAATCAGCGCCTGCCGTGTGTCCCGGGGACCATAATTAACGCAGCGGTGCTTCAACTGGCTTTTGTTTTTTACTGTTATTTCTATTTGCGTCTTTGTGCTCGGCAGTGACGTGGGAAGGGGGCAAAGGTCCCACTCCACGGGTTGTAAATAGATCACGTTATAAAAGACGACTGAAGGAGAAGTGGGGAGAGGGCATTGGGAGAGAGAGGGGACTGGGGCTTGGCGAGGGGGGACAGGGAGAGGCGTTTGGGCAGCCACTCGTACTGTTTGTATGAAAATATAAACCAGTTTATTTTATTTTATTTGTAAAAAAAATTGACTGATAAGTTGCTTGAGATGAAACATGTTGTTTGCAAGGGTGTTTCCAGCGTCAATGTATGCATACTCAGCAAACACATTATATTGTGGTACAGTCATTTTGACCATAACATTTACAAAAATAAACTCTCCTCGGTAAGTATTTGTGAAGTTGAGATAATTTAATACATCCAACCTCAATACACAAACCGATGTTATCTATGACCAAAATACCATGAATGTACCGACAATGCATGATTAGAATAAATAGTTCTTGTTTAGTTTGTTTAATGTGTGAGACCAGGAAAAATATTTTTTTCCAGATTGAGTCACCAAAATTACAAAACCAATAAAGTAAAAACAAAGTACAATAGACTGTCTGGAAAAACGAGCTGTTGTAGGCTTGCCCTGCGAGTTAGCCAGGAGATGGCGGTACAGAAATTGATTAACTCCATCTGTACAGAGCTTTCCTGTATGTGTATGGTTTCTCTTGGAACTTTAAAGACTAGACTCAGTCAGGGAATTGATAGAAAAAATCCAATACAGGACCATTCTGAAATAAGAGTCTGAAGGTGAATTGAGGTGCTCCTTGGAAGAGACCACTGTAATTACGAAGTATTATTATTATTTGTTACACTAAGAACGACCAGTGGCCAGTTGCGTTAAACAGCTGCTGTAATTGTCTGTCTTAACATCTACAGCAACTAAGGAAACATTCTACTTGCGTTCTCCATGCAGCCAGTTGCAGGGCCTCATGTGTGATATGTGGTTGACCGTTTTCCGACTCCCAGCTAACACTAGCCACGCCATGTAAAAAGAAATAACGTTCTTCCAGTTTTCACCAGATTTGTTAAAATATTTGGGTTTTTTTCCAGCCAGGTTGTTGGGAATGTTCATTAATTTACATTATTATCAGGCTGTAATTTTTGCTAAATACATCTTTAAATTGTGCTTTTGATGTCTAGGCATACAGCTAAATCATTGATCTCTGTGTGGTCCCTTTGTGAGCCTTATTCTGATGGCCTTCAGCGCCTTCCATACAAAAACTGAATGATACAGTTATACAAAACATACACACAGTTGGGCAAGACTTAATTTAGCACGAAACTATTTTATTCATGAAATAAATAAGCAGAAAATATGCCTCCACATATACTTCCATGTAAAAACAATTAACGTTTTCATTACACATACTATAAGCCACACAGCCTTCTGTGAGAGCATACTTAAGTGGAGGTGTAATGCCTGCTTATTTGTTTTTTTACTTTTGTTCTCCACAATAAAAATTGCTATTTTTATTTTAAGATGGAGTTTTACTATATAATTATTTATGACCAGTATGTATGCAGCAACACTGTCATTGTAATGCTTTTATTTTGCATTGTTTTTACTCATTTAACCTAATTGTACCATTCAATGTCGAAGTGATTTCCTGCTTAAATGAGCATTGATGCAGTGATCATCTCCTTGTTTACAGGCCTGAATCAGTGGTGGAAATTCCACATTCCTATAGTAGAGGCAGTCTCTCCATAGCACACAACCACTGTTGACTTCCCAACAAATTTGGTATTTATTTTACCAGTGCCAGGGCAAAGCCCTCATGCAATAATCACCCAAAATCGATGTTGATGCTTCTGTAACTTTTTTTCATGAATGGTTTTAAACAGTAATTTGTCCGATCCAATGTTGATTTCCAGGAAATGTATTTAATTTACTACTGATTTTAATTCATGCACTTTTTTCAATTTCTTCTGTAATTCAGGGTTTATTCCCTGAATTCTATTTGTTGCATTTATGTACTTTGCATTGTTATAATTTAGGCTGCGATGCATGTGTTTTTTCAGTCACTAATTTCTTATACTCGTGATTCTGTTGACTTACCCATAAAGTAGTACTCGTTTCATTGACCACAATCTCTGATTGCGAGCCGCTCACTTCAACGCTCAATCACCTGGCCGCAACAGTAATAAGACGTTACATACACAGTTTGATGCACGTTATCTTGACATCGTTGCACTTTTGGTATTGTTTTGTCGATGTAGCCATTGTTTTTGATTTTCACGACTGAAATTTTACCAAATTCAATGAAAAGGCAATTTTTACGTCACGAAAAATAATCAGACTGTATATTTTCATATCTGTTATTCCACTTTAAAAAAGTATTGTTTACACATCTCATCAGCTGCGCAGCATTCTAGGAATAACATTTTCAGCGCCATCAGTTTAATACAAGTAAACTCTGAACCAGTTTCGACAGTTAGTGTCAAACCAGCAGATTGTTTATTTGCGCAGTCGTTTGCTGATGTTCTCCATTGCTACGGGGTTAATAAAATAGATACCAATTTGTGGGAACTGAACAGTGGGAACTGAAGACTAGTTAGGCTGCTTACCAACATAGGAACGTGGAACTTCCACCACTGGATCAGGGTTTCTGACAAAGATGAGCACCGTGCAATGCTCATTTGAGCAGAGGAACCGTTTGGGCCCAAGGTGTGCTTAGCAAATGTGCCGATATCACTGCCATCAGCAGCAATCAGGCAAACCACTAGGGCAGAGTGTCGGCCGATTCAGCACCATGTAGATCTGTCCCATTGACTTTATTGTTTAATTTGTCTGTGTTGTTTTTATGTAGGTTCTGTTTCTAATGTTAATGTCTCTTTCCCTTCATCCTACCTGTGTGGCCTTACAGGCCACCAAGGCAGTGAAGGGCCTGGTCGGACTGCGGAACTTAGGAAACACGGTAAGTGGCTAAACCCACCAGCTACAGTCTGACGGTCCCCACAGCCTTGTTACTGCTAAATACCACACCGCCCTTAGCAGGCACCGCAGTAGGGGGTGACAATTATTTGTGTTACCCAATTACTTTGCAGTGTCATTTTTATAATTTGGATTGAGACGCCAGCTCATAATTGGCCACTTGTTCGCGTGATGTCTTGGGATCTTTAACATCCATCATAAATATATTTTACGTTAATATATAACAGTATACTCTCTGGTTCTTTCAGTAAAGTCACGTAGATAGAAACAAGTAAACCCGTAAAAACAAAGTTTTTCACTATAAATCCTTTATATGCATGGCGGCTAGAGTCTTCTCGTCCTCTGGCTTGAGATGGCTGCCACCTATGGGTCAGATGATTGTCTGCCAGTATTAAGCAATTGGTAATTAAATATTTAATTTGTTTTCCCTAAACAGTGTAAAATTTTGGAAAAAAATTTTCACGAAAATTTATTGTCACACACAACGAGTCTGTGTGGAAAATGTCAGCTCGATTGGATCACGGGAAGTGGGTTAAAAAACGAGCGAAAGATTTGCACGGTCGTAAGCAAGCAAGCGAACTTAATATAAAGGATTTAAAAATATATTCGCCTGTGGAGGACGCGGGGATCGATCCCGCGACCTTTGGTATGGGAAGCGAGGGCGCTACCAACTGCGCTACTCCGCCACGGCCTGTGGAGGGGTTACGCTCTGGGCTCCTACACTGTGACGTTCAGCCAAAGCCATGAATGAGATCTATTTGAATAAATGTAAAATCAATTTTTGTTCCCTAAACAGTGTAAAATTTTGGGAATTTTTTTTCACGAACATTAATTGTCTCGCACAACGAGTCTGTGTGGAAAATGTCAGCTCGATTGGATCACGGGAAGTGGGTTAAAAAACGACCGAAAGATTTGCACGGTCGTAAGCAAGCAAGCAAGCACGCAAGCAAGCAAGCAAGCGAACTTAATACAAGTATAACCCGTAAAAACTAAGTTTTTCACTATAAATCCTTTATATGCGTGGCGGCTAGAGTCCTCTCGTCCTCTGGCTTGAGATGGCTGCCACCTATGGGTCAGATGATTACATGGCAGCATTAAGCAATTGGTAATTAAATCTAATATTTTTGTCCTAAAAAGTGTAAAATTTTGGAAACAAATTTTCACGAACATTAATTGTCACGCACAACGAGTCTGTGTGCAAAATGTCAGCTCGATTGGATCACGAGAAATGGGTTAAAAAACGACCGAAAGATTTGCACGGCCCTAAGCAAGCAAGCAAGTGAACTTAATATAAAGGTTTAAAAATTAACCCGTAAAAACAAAGTTTTTCACTATAAATCCTTTATATGCGTGGCGGCTAGAGTCCTCTCGTCCTCTGGCTTGAGATTGCTGCCACCTAGGGGTCAGATGATTGCCTGCCACCATTAAGCAATTGGTAATTAAATATAATTGATTTTTTTCCTTAAAAGTGTACAATTTTGGAAAAAAAAATTCACGAAAATAAATTGTCACGCACAACGAGTCTGTGCAAAATGTCAGCTCGATTGGATCATGCGAAGTGGGTAAAAAAACGACTGAAAGATTTACACGGTCGTAAGCAAGCAAGCAAGCACGCAAGCAAGCAAGTGAACTTAATATAAAGGATTTAATAAAGGATTTAAAAATAATAATAGAACACGACGTTTCGGTCGCAACACAAGCGTCCGTCATCAGGTGAGAAAGAATGATTTGCTGTTGTGGCTTTATATAGGCACGGGAGGGGGGAGGGGTTTTGTAGAGTAACTTAAAGCTTTCATGGCTGCAGGAGTTCACGGGGGTAGGGGGGAGGGTTTGTGGAGTGCAGGGATGGGTGGGGGCTGGAGAAATTAGCATGTCAGCCCCCACCCATCCCTGCACGCTACAAACCCTCCCCCGTGAACTCCTGCAGCCAAGAAAGCTTTAAGTTACTCTACAAAACTCCTCCCACTTCGCCCCACCCCCTTCCGTGCCTTTATAAAGCCACAACAGCAGATCATTCTTTCTCACCTGATGGCGGATGCTTGTGTTGCGACAGAAACGTCGTGTTCTATTATATTTTTTTTCTATCTACGTGACTTTACCGAAAGAACCAGAGAGTATGGATCCCTGCAGTCACGAAGACTTCAAATATATGGCAGTATTAGCCAGGGCAGCCAGCCCTAATTAAACCGTGAACCTCTGCAACATCCGGCAAATGCATGACTGCTGGGTCATGTCCCCACCTAAGATGCTCGCTGATGTCGGACAGAGTGGAACACACGGAGTAAGAGCCGTTTGTGTTTCCAGTTGGGTCTCCAGAAATGATGGTGGGTGGCAAGTGGACATTAAGATCGCCGCCTGTTCCCCTGTCCTGATGAGTCCTAAGGTGGATCTGCACCCTTGCTCACAACTGTCCCAGTGTTGTTGAGTGTCCAAAGCAGGAGGTTATTTTCTTCGCTGGCATTTCCTTGCCACGTTTTGTTAGTGCGGGGCTCCGTCTGAGCGATGCGGTCGGCTGAGTGTGGCTCTGCGTGTCTGTACTGTGTGTGCAGTGCTTCCTCAACTCTGTGATCCAGTGCCTGAGCAACAGTAATGATCTGCGTGACTACTGCCTCAAGGGGGACTTCAAACAAGAGCTCAACATGGGCAGCAGGATGAAGGGCGCTCTCATGGAGGGTATGGCAAGTGCCCCCCTTGCAGTTTCTGCGTTTACACAGGCATCACTATTCATCATTATTCACTACTCTGCGTCACCTTCAAGTTATAATGTATTTTATTTCACCAGACATGAACTCAAGAGACCAGTGTAGTCTGTTATACAAGAATGACCTGGGTCACCAACATGACAAACGCAATAACATAAACAAACATTGTTGTACTTGTTTTTGTTGTACTTAAAGTGTGTTTCTGTACATGCTTTGAGCTGAACGTTCCCTATATTAAGTTTACGTGATTGTTAACAACGCTTGGGCCTTGAGAGCCACCTTCCCCATAATGTTGAGCTGCTATTTGTACAGTTTGGGCTCCCTCCCGATACATATTGCTGCTTGTTGGCACACTTAAGAGCAGATATGTCATTGAGTCATGGTGAATTTCAGCATTGGTACTTACGTGCTTAGTAAAGAGTGCACCTTATAACATGTATGATTCACACATGGTTAAGTTAACGTGGGACTTGTAAGTCCAGTTTTAGGAGACCCTGCCTGACATGGACACTGTCAAGGGTGCACAATGTATAACTGAGTGTGACCAAGTAATCTTCGTGCATGACATTGGGAGTACCTCTGAAAGACATTGTGTGATGGAGAGATGTGTGATGGATAGATATAAGTGAACAGGTTTTTTTTTATTGAGCACGATTATTTATCAGAGCTTAGGAAATTAAACAATGGCAGGGAATTCCAAAGTGGAGCAGTGCGAGGGAAAACAAGCAGAAGAACAAGTGTTTTGACACGCAGTGCGGTGATTGGGTGAGTGGTGGGTGGGTGAGTGACTAAATGAGCGAATGTGTGTGTCTTCTCTGTGTGCTTGCTGCACGTGAGCAGAGTTTGCCCGGCTGCTGCAGGCGCTCTGGAGCAGCACGGGCTCAGAGACGGTCAGTCCCCAAGCCTTCAAAACGCAGATTCAGAAGTACGCGCCCCGCTTCATGGGCTACAAGTGAGTGACCAGCAGGAGGCCGCGTCACGCGGAGGAATCACGTGGTTTCAGAGCACCGAGCCAGCAATGCTGATATGCTGGGTGTGATTTATTCACAGTTTTAGTCACCTGTGGTTATACTGATTCGTCAATAATACTCCCTTAAAATGAAAATACATATAAATAGGTGACGATTTAGGAAATGGCCCTTCATATATGTAATAGTCCCTACTTTTTGAAGAATGGCCAATGCCCAAAAGGTTGCTTTCATAAAGAAGCACCTTTGCCCAAATCAGTGCCTAAGTACCTATATTTTTTCCTTTAAAGCCAGTTTGTTTCACAAGCATGTTGAGTTTTGTTAACTTTGCTTGTGCATGGCGGTCAATGCAGTATCACCAAATAAAGTGGTTGTATTGCCTTCTCATTACTAGGGAGCTGGTGATCCCAGCTCAGTCAACATAGACTGTATATATAAAAAAAACTTAAGTTAGTTTTTACCCTAATTTGCTTATTCCAGGTGTGAGAATAAAAAATGTTGGATTTATTGATCTGTGACTAAATCTTTTTGCTGGGCAGGTAAATGTTTTCCCCTAATGTGGATAAAGTGGCTTTTGAAATGACTTGAGAAAGTATTTATATGACACTAGCGGGAAGTACCCGGCATTGCCCGGGCGAAAAAGACACACACACACATCGACTTACACACAGACATCGACCCACACACAGACATCGACCCACACACATACAAACACATCGACTTACACACACACACATATGGACTCACACACACAGACATCGACTTTACACACACACATGGAGTTACACACACACATAGACTTACACACATACATCGACTGACACACACATACATAGACTCACCCACGATGCCCGAGCATGAAGACCGACGACCGAAGAGACGTAGCACGGCGGGTTGATTCTAGACGACAGCCGCGATTGCTCTCGGGCCATCCCTCTTATGCTGCCGAGCGTGGCCTTGCTCCGCCTCCAGCCACGCCCTCTTCTGGATCTCTCCAGAAGGGTCTGGAGTCAGCATCACGTGTCCCTCAAGCCCCCTTTGGGCCCCCTTGCTACCCCATGCCGGTCACGTGCCCTCTCGGGTTCACCCAGATGGTCATGTTCTCACGTGCCCTCTCTCTGCCCGTCAATGGGACCATGCCCTCTAGGGTCCACTTCCCTGCCATACCTACGCCGGTGCTAGAGAGGCACAAGACACAGTTACAGGCTTGTGACCATAGATGGTGCACACGCCATAGTGACTCTATCAACGTCTCTACACATCTAACCGAATTCATCCGGACTCTACTCGAGAACCAACGATTCTTCGGGGAAATGAATGGAAAGCAAAGGTGCTGATACTGACAGAGAAATGGTCTTCCACAAAGCAGTGTGCTTGCACCATTACTTCCAATCTACCCAGACACCAGAAGTTTAATTTACGTGAACGACCGCTGCGTAACAGTCCCAATGCAAGGACTTTCATCACCTCTCAAAATTACCCTGAAGGCAACATTAACAAACATTAGTTTAGATTGTTTGTTTTTATTTGTTACACGGATGATCCTGTTTATTTTATTAAGGAGATCCGTGGTGCGTGAGCACAGCAACAACACAAACGTCAGTATTGTAGAGAATGAGTACAGGGTCCTTCAGGAATATTTAACAACAAACAAATTAGGTATTTACCTCTAGAAGTAACATGAACACACACACATCGAAAAAGACAGTGCAGCATACGACGAGGAAAACCAACTCTGAGCCAACCTGTTGAAGACCCAAGTATGCGCCTTCTAAGAGAAAGGGACGTGAAGCGGGAACACACGATCTCATGGTTTAAACTAGCCCACTGCTAACATCCCGTCGGCCTTGGTTTAATACTCAACTAATCTCTGACATACAAGGCACATATTGAGAAAACCAGGGCGAAGGTAAACTCACAATGTCACATCATCCAGAAAATGGTCATCGCAAAATGGGGATCATATACATCTCCACTCATATCAATGGTGGTGGCTCTCTGCTGCTCGGCAGCGGAGTACGTGTGCCCTGCATGGTAGAGGTCCGTACGTTTTAAAAAGATCGGCCCGGTGTTCGATTGCTGCAGAAGTATTGCTGGTTTTCTCAAGCCAACCAATGTAGACAGCCTTTACCTCTTGGCTGACATCACACCTGGACAATCAGAAGAATGGTCGCTTATCTCGGCCTCGCCGTGCGCTGCGTTGCACCGCTAGTCGAGTAGATAACCATGTGTTCAATAAACCCTCGGAGCCAGGATGACCGTCCAACTCCGATCGTCATTTATTGATTGTAACAGGTAAAACTGGTGAGAAAACACAGATACGGCATCTGTTATAATCCGGAAACACCCACACAATGAACACCACAGCATCAGAACATTGTCTTAGATAACAATAGATCCTGGAAGGACCAGGCCCCCACATTACCCCTGAACAATTAGACAAAGGCACAAGCTGGTGCGTTGCATACAGGCACCTCGTGTATTCATCCCACCGCACCCCAAATGTACAGCATTACACTTAACACTAAACTGTGGATGAGATACTTCGTCATCACTCTCAGGATCGCAACATAGGCACAAGTCTGACTCGACCTACTAAATCACAAGTAACATCCACAATAAGGAAAGTCACAGGCTTCGTTACTAACTAGGCCTCGTATTTACTACAACAACTTAACGGCACCATAAAGGCATTTACATTGCTATAACGGTCATTCCAACATTACAACAGCATTTCCAATATTATAGGAATATAAACAACTTACAGATAATGCTTCTTAAGCTCCCACAATGGACAAGTGCGGCTGTGGTCTCACTGAGATGCGATGCGTGCCGCCATCTTGACTTATCTGTGTAATGGCTGACGCCCGCGTGGTACAGTGGAAATCTAACATCGTCACTTCCTGGTCACGTGACCAACATTAGCATCAAAAAACAGGAACTTCCTGTGACCGTACACTCCACATCTGCCGTGAGGCAAGACATCGCTAGCTGGGCACAATGGTTGCACCAGGCCACGAACCCAAAGCATCCACTCTACCAGCATATACCTGCTGCCAGTTTAATCACGTAATAGTTTTATCACCACCATGGAACCTCTCAGCTCATTGCGGAGAACACATGGCTGCAACTGTGAAATGCACGACCATGAGCTGAATCAGCAGCTGCTAAGATGAGAGTGTAAGTAGCAAGAACCAGAGGCAATCTGCAGGCAATACCTGAACCGTCTGCATACAAGTGTTGGCTATTGCAAGGCAAACCTCAGAAAGTGGAGCTATCCGGACCAGGACCAAAACACAAACTGCATCCGCAGTGAAGAGCAGACAATGGCCTCAGCTGCTCCAGTGTTGTCTGTTAAGAGGAGTAATGCACAGTTGATGATTTAAGCATCAATACCAACTGAGCGCCGGCTTTTGCCCACAAATGGTCATCATTGATTAAAGTTGTTATGATGGAGACGAATTATGAATTTAATAAATGATTATTTTAATAGTGGTAATAGTGTTGATTATGATGACTGTCACAATACCGATTGCTTTCAAGAGTGCAACCATATCTTGCTCTAGACATGTTTCTCATCATGAGCACGGTGACCGTTACCATCATCATCGCCATAAGAAGCAGTTTCACCGCAGTGACGCGTCCACGGCGAACGCAGTCTGCTCCTCGTCTGTTGTCAAAGCGCGTGACGTAGCCGGGTGTTCTTTGTGCCCCTCCCCGCTCCCACCACAGCCAGCAGGATGCACAGGAGTTCCTGCGCTTCCTGCTCGATGGGCTGCACGGGGAGGTGAACCGCGTGCTGAGCCGACCCCGCCAGCCCATCAGCGATGACCTTGACTCATACAGGTAAAGTTTGCTCTCTGGGCACCATAACCTTGGGGAGTCACACAGCTTTACGCAGCAACTCTCAACAACACTGCCACGTGTGCCACAACAACACAGCCACGTGCAACAACTCAACACCACCACGTGCGCCACAACAACGCAGTCGCGCGCAACAACTCAACACCACCACGTGCGCCACAACAACACAGTTACGTGCAACAACTCAACACCGCCACGTGCGTCACAACAACACAGTCACGCGCAGTAACTCTCAACAACACCGCCACGTGCGCCACAACAACACAGCCACGTGCAACAACTCAACACCACCACGTGCGTCACAACAACACAGTCACGCGCAGTAACTCTCAACAACACCGCCACGTGCGCCACAACAACACAGCCACGTGCAACAACTCAACACCGCCACGTGCGCCACAACAACACAGTCACGCGCAGCAACTCTCAACAACACCGCCACGTGCGCCACAACAACACAGTCACGTGCAACAACTCTCAACAACACCGCCACGTGCGCCACATCAACACAGCCACGTGCAACAACTCAACACCGCCACGTGCGCCACAACAACACAGCCACGTGCAACAACTCAACACCGCCACGTGCGTCACAACAATACAGTCACGTGCAACAACTCAACACCGCCACGTGCGTCACAACAATACAGTCACGTGCAATAACTCTCAACAACACCGCCACGTGCGCCACAACAACACAGCCACGTGCAACAACTCAACACCGCCACGTGCGTCACAACAATACAGTCACGTGCAGTAACTCTCAACAACACCGCCACGTGCGCCACAAAAACACAGTCACGCGCAACAACTCAACACCGCCACGTGCGTCACAACAATACAGTCACGTGCAGTAACTCTCAACAACACCGCCACGTGCGCCACAACAACACAGCCACGTGCAACAACTCAACACCGCCACGTGCGTCACAACAATACAGTCACGTGCAGTAACTCTCAACAACACCGCCACGTGCGCCACAACAACACAGCCACGTGCAACAACTCAACACCGCCATGTGCGCCACAACAACACAGTCACGCGCAGTAACTCTCAACAACACCGCCACGTGCGCCACAACAACACAGCCACGTGCAACAACTCAACACCACCACGTGCGTCACAACAACACAGCCACGTGCAACAACTCAACACCGCCACGTGCGCCACAACAACACAGTCACGCGCAACAACTCTTAACACCGCCATACTGAACATCGCCACACTCTGTTAACACTGCCACCCACCCTTGCTTCAAATGCACTGGATTTTTAGTGTGTGCCTGGCAATCTGGGCCTGACCGTGTTTCCCTGTTCTCCCACCACAGTGATGATGAGAAGGCAAAGAGGATGTGGAAAAGGTACCTAGAGAAAGAGAACAGCAAGATTGTAGGTGAGCGCAGGATGGATGGGGTTTCATCTGCATCTTCACACCACAAATAATTTGCAACTATCACATCTGTGATGTTATAGACTGTGGAGAAGAAGTGTAACAATTCACTCCTCAAGAAATTATATTGTCACGATCTGCCAAGGTGGCTCAGTAGTAGACCATGTGGCTCACAATCGGAAGGTTGGTAGTTCAAATCCTGAATGGGAGTGGATTCAGCACATCATCCCTCTGGGGCCAGCAAAATTAATACGATTGTGTGGGACACTGTCAACAATGGTTGTCCTATGAATTGACTCGTCTTCACCATACGAATACGGAAGTTTCACCACTGGCTGGGCCGTAAAAAGGAAATGAGTGCCAATGCCACAATGCTCACAGGAGCAGGAAATAATTTTGACTTAACTACAAGAATCATTAAGTGATTCAAGCATTGCTTTGCATTTTCTCTTGCTGCCTTCCGCTTCACAGACTTGTTCGTGGGGCAGCTAAAGAGCTCGCTCAAGTGCAGCACTTGCGACTTCTGCTCGACGACTTTTGACCCCTTTTGGGACCTCTCGCTACCCATCTCGCAGGTCAGTGAGGAGTAGTAGAAAACGAATATATACGCTGTTTATAGGCTGTGTCACAAGCTGTTAGAAGCTTTGTTAATGAAAAAAAAGGATAAATGTTTTTTGTCAACATTACTCTAGTAATGTCATTGCGGCATGTGACCTCACTTCCTTACTCTGTAACAACGTCATTGCACAAGAGTTCCCAACTTGCATCACACAGCCACCGTACACACAACCTTGTTACAGATGGCATCTATGTGTTTAAAATGTTTGTTTTTCAGCTGACATTTTCATTTAAAAGGGAGGATAAATGTATTTTTTTCATAAAATAATTTCTGAGCACAGGCAAAAAAAGCACTTATCAAAATTGTGGTGGATGAGGCAACACGTGTTTTGAAGAAGCACGTTTGTAATAAGAGCGCGGGACAATACATGATGGGAGGAAATTTCAAAGTGGAGCAGTGCGAGGGAAGTAGCATTAAAAGAGGGGTGCCGTGGTGGCGAGATGTTAACTACCTCAGCAGGTATACATAAGGTCGTGGAATCGATCCCGACCCTGAAGTCTGTATATATGGAGTGTGCATGTTCTCGTTGTCGTGTGGATTTTTCTCCAGGTCCTTCGGTTTTTCACTCCACATTTAGAAACATGTGGTTTAGAGTATTTGGCTGGTATAAATTTCCACATGATAAGACAATTCATTGGGGGTATCCTTTGTGGCCCGGTCGCTTCTGAAAAGAGGTGTATAGCTGTGTGGGCCTTGACCTAGTAAAATAAAAAGTTTTTAGTTTTATTTTAGTTTACAAGTGTTGTTACCTGCGGTGTGGTGGTTGAACACAGTATGGATGAGGTAAAACGGTTTAGTCTTTTAGACCGATTCCTCAACATGAGTGGAGGAATCAATGAGTGAAGTTCTCGGGCAAAGTAACTATGGAAATAGTGACAGAAGAGTGATTGAGTGAATTGGTGAATGCTGGATGATCAACCACCCAAGCTGCTTTATTCTGAATTATTTCAGGTGCAGTGAGGTAAGAACCAGGTGATCCACCCCAGATATGACAACAGTATCCAACTAAGGCACAATGTGTGCTTTGTTTCGTAGTAATAATTGTTTAGAGTTAAAGAAGACATTAGTATGGAAAAAAAACTATGCTTCTTCGATGCCTCCTTAGCCAGATTATTCATATAGCCATTACATGAGAGGGCAGATGAGATTGTTATGTTGAGCAGATTCATGGTTTTATTATTGATAAGAATAATAATTTTATTTTATATAGCGTCATTCATGCAATTGCATCCCACAACGCAGCACATCAATTTCCCAGTTCCATACAAAAAATATGAAAATAATACCCCGCTACTTCGAAAAAAAAAGAATACTTGATTAACGGGAAAAAGATGCACGTAACACGATAAAATAATCACAGAGAAAATACATTTATAAATCTATTTAGTCTCGTTAAAAGTGGTATTGTTCAAGTGATATTGAGATTGCAAATCAGGCTGTGGTAGATGCCTTTTGGGGCTGCCCCTTCCCCCCTATGTGCTCTTCTCTGCCCTGATCTGTTCCCTGCTTGCCCACAGAAGTCATACGATTGCTCCCTCGTCGACTGCATACGGCTCTTCACCAAGGAGGAGGTCCTGGATGGAGACGAAAGACCGGTGAGTGGCAATGAAATCATTCACGAACGTAATCTAGATGTAGGTATCATATTTTAGTAAATTTGGCCCTCGGAGCAAAATGTTGGGACACCCCTGGTTTAGGTTCATTTTCAGTCTAAATTATTGTCAAGATATTTAAATCTAATACTATTTGTGGTCTCTGGATTAATGAAACAAGTTCCCAATTGGTTTTTTTAACATTTGACACTGATCGTTGTTTCTCGGTTCCACCCCATCCCATACAGACATGCTCGCGTTGCAAGGCGCGGAGGAAATGCACTAAGAAGTTCACCATCCAGAAGTTTCCCAAAATCCTCGTCCTACGTATCCTTTGCAATTACCACTCATCTCAGTTGCCATATTGCCCTTGTACCATGGCCAGCTCCAGAGAAATGCGCTCAGCTGTGGCTTTAAATACATCCATAAATAAGGGACTGAATTGGCAGTGGTGTTCAAGCCAAGTTAAACAAATGTCCACCATCATTAACATAGAGATGCTGAGTCGGCTACCATTTCGGGCAGTAGCCCTTCAATGAGGCACAATAGCCTGTATATATTGTTATGCATTATGTTACCGTGGTAATATCAAATGTTCTGTATTCTGCATTTAGGTGATCAAAAAGTGATTCCCTGTTCACGTAAGCATTGAGGCGGTTCCCATCTGTTTACAGCCCTGAGCCAGTGTTGGAGATTCCTCTTTCCTGTGATGGACTGAGTCTTGCCATAGGACAAACACTGTGGATTTCCCCACAAAGTGGTACTTATTTTCTTGACCCCAAAGGAATTATAGGCTGATTTAATTCCTAAGCAGGATTTAAACTTGCAACCTTCCACTCAATCTACTGCTGAGCCAACTGGCCAGATAGAAGATCAGGCTGCTTGTATCAGCTGTTTATTGATGCCTCATTTTCTCAGGTATTTAAACTTACTCTCTGATTCTTTCGGTAAAGTCACGTAGATATAAAAAATAATAAAAGAAACACGACGTCCGTCATCAGGTGAGAAAATTATCTGCTGTTGTAGCTTTATATAGGCGGGGAAGGGGGGGGAGTTTTGTCGAGTCGTGGCTGCAGAAGTTCACGGGGGAGAGGGGGGGAGGTTTTGTGGCATGCAGGGATGGGTGGGGGCTGGCACGGGGGGAGAGGGGGGAGGGGTTTGTGGCGTGACTTTACCGAAAGAACCAGAGAGTATGGATTCCTGCAGCTTCCAATTTTTAAACTGAGGTGATTAAAAAAACCCCATCTAAAGTAAAAGTGCTTTTATTTCTTCAATCACGTCTTGTTTTGAGAACGTGTGACACATTTTTGGCATGTCGCACACTCCCTGAAGGCTACAAACTGTTGTTGACGTTACGTTGCCTGCAGGTTTGCAGGTAAGAGAACGGCCAATTAGTGTGTGACGAGTCAACTGCTGTGAAGGCATTTGGGCCTGAGTTGTCAAATTTCAAAATCACTACCGCTATTTCCTGTCAAAGTCTAAATGCTTCGCAAAGGAAATATTTTGTGCTATGTTTTTAGTGGAGTTTATTTTGCTTTACCAGGTGAGAACTTCAGACCAGTGCCCCGGGTACCAAACAGCTTGTGCAATTAAAAATTGCGTAGTCCATGATTTGTCACATTTCCGATTCCCTACCGGGTTCACACAACGGTATTGCGTACATTTCCGTGAACAGTCAGGGCCACCCTTAATTTTGCCATGATGAATAGTCAGGGCCACCCTTAATACTGGTAGGAACGAAGTGGACCAGCCTACAATAGATTATATCGTCCGTCTGTCCGACCGTCCGTCCGACCGTGTAGCAACATCGCCCCCTACTGCAAACACTTGGCATGACCCTACAAAAACCTTTAGACTCAGTGACGCTTTCCTGGCTAAACAAGTGTAACATTCCCTTATAATTCCCTCAGATAGCTTTTCATTAAAACATTTAAATTAATGAGGCTTTCCTGGCTAAACAAGTGTAACATTCCCTTATAATTCCCTGAGATAGCTTTTAATTAAAACTTTTAAATTCAAATTTTACTCACAGCGCCCTAAAGCCTACAGCTAGGCCTAAAGCCTCGAACTACGCCTATCACTCTCTCTTCGTATCGTACCCCCGCGTGTGTGCAAGGGAGTTAATGTTTAACAATGTTACATTCCCTGATGCTTTTAAATAGAAACATTTAAATTTAAAGCTTTTACATAAATAATAAAAACATTTAATTTTAAAATTAACTCACGGCGGCCTAAAGCCTACAGCTAGGCCTAAAGCCTAGAACTAGGCCTCAACCTCTCCCTTCGTATCGTACCTCCGCGTGTGTGAAAGGGAGTTAATGTTTTACAATGTTACATTCCCTGATGTTTTTAAATAGAAACATTTACATTTAAAGCTTTTACATGAATAATTAAAACATTTAAATTACAAATTAACTCACAGCGGCCTAACGCCTACAGCTAGGCCTAAAGCCTAGAATTAGGCCTCACACTCTCCCTTCGTATCGTCCGATTCGGTGTAGCAACATCGCCCCCTACTGCAAACACTTGGCAGGACCCTACAAAAACCTTTAGACTCAGTGGGGCTTTCCTGGCTAAACAAGTGTAATAATACATTATGTTTATATTCTTTGGTTATTCGTTCTTACCAGCCCACCTCGCAGGGTCCTGTTTTTGCCATTACTTACGTACAGGCACGCCCGCTCTCACAAACACAGACAAACATGCACACAAACACGCACTGTCACAAATACACTATCACACATACACATGCACACACTATCACAGTATTCATGCAACCATACACTCTCACAAATATGCACAACTAACACAAAACAAACGCATGCACAATCGCATACGAATACTCTCCCCACACAGTCATGCACTGTCACAAATATACAAAAACATTCTTCCCAATATAGCCTTTTAACAGATTGTTAACAAATACTTATTACTACTTATGTAACGACTCCCGACTCGAACTTTAGAGGTTTTTTTTATTGCACGTAATTGTAGCTTAGGACCACGTCGTCATGAGCTAATGCTGACGTGGAGATTTTATGACCAAACAGACAGCGACGACGACGGCCCAAGTCCCCCTCCGCAGCCTCAAACATCCCTCCTGGCCCTGCTTTTATCCTCGTGGATTCTCTGGGGGAATTTCCCCAGCTGTCTCTTTTGGACACTCTGGGGGATTTCCCAACCAAGACCCTCCAGACTTGCTGGCGGCTTGTCTTTACATCCAGCCTCTGACACCCTGTCTTCACATCGAGACTTGCTGACACAGTCTTTACACTTACATGGCACACGATAGATAAACACACAAATAACACTCTCACACACGCACATAAAGACATTTGCGCACAAAGTAACACACTCGAATGATTTCACGTGTAGTGTGTTGACTGAGGTGCACACTTGTACTTGGAGGCAACACGTTTATTTAACACAACGGGTAATTCTAATAGGATAACAGCATAGGGTGGAGACCACCACAGCTCCCTAAACTGTCACTCGGAGAGACAATTCTAAAGTCGGACCAGGGCAGCTGACTGGCTGCCTGGTCCACGCGTGAAGCCCGGAGACCGAGGATTGAGGACGGCGACTTCATTCCAAGAGTAGAACGCCGCGATCCCTATCGGGATCCCGCTTATAACTCCCCTGGCGTGGCCGGCCCCGCCCCTGGCCACGCCCCCCTTCCAGAACCCTCGTGGGGACTCTGGATCCCCATCACGTGATCCTCTCACCCCCGACTGGGGGCCTCCCTGCCTCCCCCTCGTCCGGTCACGTGCCCTCCCGGGTTTACCTGCGGTCACGTCCTGACGCGACCCCCTTCACAGCGACACCCGGGCTCCGCCCTTACAGTGCCACCCCTCACACGGCACTGTCTCCACACCGCCGTGGCCCCCTCGAGACCACCACACACGTACTCTTGCACAAATACTTGCATGCAAAATCACACTAACATTTACTTAACATAATTCATAACATAAATATACAACTTACCTCAGCCACAGCCCGACTGAAGTGTATGGAGCGATAAATGTCAGAAATCGCAGACAGGGATTTGCAGTTAGCCAGGCCCAGAATCTGAGGGGATGCAGGAGACTGCAGTCAGCTGAGCAGAACACTCCAATCCCAGGTCAATATTCTGTAAAACAGGTTGTAGACAAGGGCCTACACGACCACAAGCAGCATTGCATAAGTAAATCATCCCAAACGAACAACCGTCATATATAATTTTACAAAATCAAAGTTTTTTCACCATTAACACAGCCGAATGCCTCTTATTTTAAGGATTGTGTTCCCCATACCCACACTGCTACTCTATGGAGATGGCGTCCTGATTCGTGGAGGGAAGGTGGCTCTGTGGCACCCAGAGCACAGCAATGCATCGCACACTCAATCCAAACAGAAGTGAACATAGGTAGTAACATAGCAGTGTATCAATTTAATATGTTTTTGCGCATGATTTATTATGTTGACAATAATTAAGGATTCATCTTCTTGGTTCTTTCGGTAAAATCACGTAGAAGGGAAATAATAAAATAATAAAAAGTTAAATCCTTTTTTATTTTTATTTTTTATTACTTTATTATTTCCCTTCTACGTGACTTTACCGAAAGAACCAATAAGATGAATCCCTGCAGTCACGAAAGCTTAAATAGAAAAATAATTAAGGACATGTTAACTAAGTAATTTTATACGTTATCTATAATTGAGGATATATTCAGTACTTTTTAAATATGTTGTACATTTTTTAACAAACAGCAACAAATATAATACGATAGAAATACTCTGCATTTTCCGTTATAAGGTTTTGGTGCCTATTCAATACGCTGCCTGGTAGGATTTACTTAGTTTTTCTATATTCGGACCCCCAGATAGTCCTACTTGTAAAAGCTACCTGTGTCGTGGGTCTCTGTCATTCATAACTTTCACAAATAGAAGTGGACTACCTGGGCGGCCCTGGAAGATGATGTCACAGAACTACTTCAGAAGTCACTTTATTTGATCACTACCTACAGTTAGAGTAAACCCTTTATATGCCTTCCAAAACGTGTTTGCCTTATGTTATCAAAGCTAAATTGCAACTTGCAAAATTTTGACACATTGTCACATTATTATTTTCCCCTGTAGCTACTTTTGCCTAGAAACCCTCACATCCACAGTGCTCCCTAAGGAAAGTGCTGTACTGCAGTGCTTGCTAGAATAAAAAGACAATTTTTGAACTTGGGGAAGCTTTCCCAAGTCTAAAGACCCCGTTTAATGAGGATCCTGTCTTGTGGTGGTTTCATTAATGAGTGTTTAGCTTTTTGTTGGGAGGAAATGAGAGAAAACCCACCACGTGTTTGAGGGGTGATGCTCAAAAGATTTGCAGATTCAATAACTCATTGGTATACTTGGATCTGCTGGCCACCTCCTAGTTCAATCCTACAAAACCAGGTGTCCCCAGGCAGTTTATAATCCATACATTAACCAGACTGATCCTTGCTTAGCTTCCGAGATGCATAAAGATTTTGTAAAGGCATTGTTGCGTTATCCCTGAACTGCAATCGCCTTCAGACCTGAAGCGTTTCTCCGAGTCATCCCGCCGCTACCAGACCAGCAAGCTGTCAACCTTCGTGGACTTCCCCCTACGAGACCTCGACCTAGGCAACTTTGCTGCTGACAAGAATGGTGAGGCCAGTCCCTGGAACAATCCGCACGAGCGTGAAACATCGGCTACGAAAACAGACAATAATTACTTCATGGGATCTTCTTTGCCAGTACCAAAATATGATAATAGGGTTTTCCCCTTTTTTCTGGAAACAAAACAGGTGTTAAGATGTTAAAACACCAAACTGAAACCTTTTACAAGGATTCATGTCTGCATTAACCACAATGATTGTGGTCAGAATGTAAACAAAAAATCTACTCTAATAATAGATGCATTGTCCTTGAAACTGATTGGTCCACACCAGAGACAGCTTTCTTTTTAGCCTCGTCTCAAACGGTGTTTGACCAGAAGACGCCAAAAGGAGTTCACTGGTCTAACAGCTGCATATATTATCGGAGTATGTTTTTGTTTGCATTCTGACCACAAGTATTGTGGTTAATGCAGACATGATTCCTTGTTAAAGGTTTCAGTTTGGTGTTTTAACATCTTAATACTTGTTTTGTTGCCAGAAAAAAGGGGACACACCTATTATAATAATTACTTGTTTTTGATAGAGCCCCTTTACACCGGGGCATCTCACATTGCTTTACACCTGATACATCATATCTGACACATTTGAAAGGGCACCTTGAGTGGCAGCTGCCACGATGTGGCACATGGTGACTGAATATCTGGTCTATAAATGGGATTGTCTTTTAATCGCTACTTGTGCATCAGATATCCACATCACCCATCAGAAGTCCTAAATCAGTTTATGATCATCCACTGCCACCTGAATTGTGTAAAATCAGGAGGTTCTGCCATAGGATCTTCAGCTAGGCTCCTTTTTAAATCCTTTATATTAAGTCCACTTGCTTGCTTGCTTGCGTGCTTGCGTGCTTGCTTGCTTGCTTAGGACCGTGCAAATCTTTCGGTCGTTTTTTAACCCACTTCCCGTGATCCAATCGAGCTGACATTTTGCACACAGACTCGTTGTGTTTGACAATTAATATTCGTGAAAAAAAATGTTCCTAAATTTTACACTGTTTAGGGAAATTATTTTTAAATATTTAATTACCAATTGCCTAATTGTGGCAGACAATCATCTGACCCATAGGTGGCAGCCATCTCAAGCCAGAGGATGAGAGGACTGTAGCTGCCCGTTGCATGATGACGCAAATGTTGAATAACCACATGGCATGAAATCTCTGCCCCCACGCTGTACAGTAGAGACTATTTATAGAGCAGTTAAATTGAAGCCGCCAGGTTCTTGAAAGTGGTAAAACGGGTCAACGCTAGTGCCCTCGGGAATATACGGGGCATGTCAAGAGGTGATCTTTCATTTTTAAATCCTTTATATTAATTTCACTTGCTTGCTTGCTTGCTTACTCAAGAAAAACAGAAATGAATAATAAAATGAAACCGATGCCACGCATATAAAGGATTTATAGTGAAAAACTTTGTTTTTACGGGTTAATTTTTTAAATCCTTCATATTAAGTTCACTTGCTTGCTTGCGCGCTTACGACCGTGCAAATCTTTCGGTCGTTTTTTAACCCACTTCCCGTGATCCAATCGAGCTGACATTTTGCACACAGACTCGTTGTGCGTGACAATTTATTTTCGTGAAAATTTTTTCAAAAATTTTGCACTTTTTATGAAATATTTTTTTTCATATTTAATTTAAAATAACAATGTGATAAAAATGAAACTCTTACTCAAGAAAAACAGAAATGAATAATAAAATAAAACCGATGCCACGCATATAAAGGATTTATAGTGAAAAACTTTGTTTTTACGGGTTAATTTTTTCACGTCCACGCTGCTTCATTGGTGCCACCACCTTTTCCGCACCCTGTGTGCATGACCAACACTGTTCCCATGTCTCCACACCTCCTTGCCCTCCCTCTCAGTGTCTGCTGTGTACAACTTGTACGCCGTGGCCAACCACTCGGGCACCACCATGGGCGGGCACTACATCGCATACGGGCGGCCGCCGGGCAGCTCTGAGTGGCACTGCTACAATGACTCGCGGTGAGCGGCCATGTGGCCAGCACAAAGACAAATACAATGATCCCACATATAGCCTTAACAAACTTTTGAGGCAAGTGCTGTTAGCGAGCATCTACGAAAGCCAGCACAGCACAGGAAGGGGTGGGTAACCAGCACCATGCCTTTGTCTCCCTGGTAGCGATGTTTACACACCGCACCAGCTACTCATTTGAAGCTGAGTTGACCTAGGGGAGGCCCAGGACCGGTTTAAATAATCGTCATTTGTGTTGGCCATGAGCGGGATTCGAACTCGGGTCAGCGGGTTCATAGCATAGCGCGCTAACCGCTGAGCCACCGCTCCCCATTCAGCCAACATGCACACGCAGGGCGTCTTTTATCAACTTGTGGCAGCATAGAAGCACAGTACAACAATTGGATTTTACTGCATTGCCCTCTCCTGTACACCACGTATTCCCACAACCCGATGACAACCTACAATGTGCAGTGGTGGTTGCCCATACAATCACTACCCGAGCTCACTTTTGCTTCACTTCTGAGATCTGAAAAGATGGCGCACACTCCAGGAGATCTATTTGCATTGAGTACGAGGAACTGTCGCCCCGTGTTTCACCGCTGTGTTCTCTCTACCACGGGCAGGGTGACCCCTCTGTCCATAGGTCAGGTGCGCTCGAGTGAGGCATACGTGCTCTTCTACGAACTCTCCACGTCGCGTTTCTGAAACCTCCTACCATGGACGCAGCTACCCGCCACGCCTAGTACTACCTGCCACGAACACAGCCAACCACCACGGACACCACTCCCCACCATGGACACCGCAACGCGCCATGGACACAACTAACCTACTCGGACAACGCTACCTGCCATGGACACTGCTACCAACCGTGGACATGGCTAACTACCACAGACAGCACTACTTGCCAAGGGCAGCGCTACCCACCATGGGCAGCGCTACCCACCATGGGCACAATGCCATAGACGCAGCTGCTAGTACTGACAGCCACGGACACAGCTACCTGCCACGGACTTCACCACCTTCCCTGATCTCCCACTCGGCAAATGCTACCCTCGGCCATGCTCCGGAGAGACGTGTCCACCCCTCCCCAAGGCCGGGATAAATGGTGGGCCGTCCTTGTGGCCTTATCACACGGGGAGAGCGTGCCACGCTCCGTTGCGTCTAAATGATGGCAGGAACTGAGCTTTTGCACTGCTTCCACAGCAACGTTTGTGACTTTAAGGCTTCAAATAAGCAGCACGAAAGAAAACGCATCCCTTAACCACACGAAATGGTGCAATCCTGTAATTTACCCTCAGTAAGATTATTAAAACCAACAGAACTAAGGAGGTGAATGTAGTTTGGCAGGGAGGTTTCGTCCGGTCTCTTTCCCAGCACTGACAGACAGTTCTGAAAGGCCCGTGGGTATTAAACTGTGATCATGGAGTGCACTGAGCTGCTACAGACTCACACTTCCAGCAGCGTTGGAACTCAAGGTTGACTAAACAGTGTTTAATTTTACGGACATGCTAGTGAAGCACGAATGGAGCATGGAACTGCACTAAAGGGTAGAAAAGCAGAGTGAGTGAGTGGCTGTCCGAAAGACACCGAAAGGGCTTGGAAGCTCAGGCGTTGGCAGGGAAGGATACGACACCTGTGGCTGTCGTCGCTTCAATCCAAGAGTCGCGTTTCACTTCCACATTGCGTGTACCACTCACTTCCCTGGCTCCTAGCTTGGCATCGCACCATTTCTCAACAGCAAAATGCAGTCCACATGGATTCTGGTTAACAGGGCTATGCAGCGCCTCATTTGGAAATGTCCGTCACAAATCCCCAGAGTCATCCTGGGCTTGGGGAGGTGGGTTGTTCCTCAGGTGCGGAGCGACTTTCCCTGCACTCGTTGCCTTGTTTCGCCACTCGCTGGGAGTGAAACATTGCCGCTCTGACAGAAATTTCTGCATTCAACTTAGCCCCGTGGGTCCCTCTCTCCCATACAGGCAATACGATACAATAGATTACGGATGTATTTAAGTTCTGAATGTAACTACATCTGAAGACATCACCACCTTGTGTTGAAGACCGTTCTTTAACATAAGGTGGTGCTTTGCTCATGGAGAGTTCTGGATATTAATGTGTAGGTCTCGTAACTTGGCACCAATAGCACAACAGGAATGAAATTTGGAGAATGCACATATCTATGTTGTTCCCATTCCCCTGTCCCCTGGGCTCTGGATACCTTTGTGATTGGCAGCAGTCATGTTTCTCAGAGCGGTAGTGTCTTACTGCAGGATGTAACTGGCAGTATTGCGCACTGCGCTTCGCAATGAGTATTGTAGATAAGAGTGTGGTGCGTGTGTGCGCTCTAACTCGAATGCACTTGCCCTCTTGCCGTTATATCCGCTATATAATGTAATTATTTAATATAGTGTGGACATTGGGGCTGCTGAGTGGGTAGTGTGGTGTTGAGAGGCATTGAGTCTGCAGGTTTTTCATGTGGGCACAGATGGTCAGCTTTGGATACCATAGCTTTTATAGGCTTCTCGTTTCGATTGCTACATGACAAACAAACACCTGCATAGTAAGACATGTGAGAAGGAGCGCCAACACCTACATAGTGTGCATAAAAGGCAAATGAGGGAACATCAGAAGCACTTATGTCATGTCATCTTCCAGAGGTTTTGTGCTAACATGGTGGTGTACTGTTCACTGTGAATTCTAAATAGTAATTGCTTCATGATCTCTTGGCAAGATACCGATAGCACAATCGCTCTGTACTGCGGAACAAGCAGACGTATCATTACCGTGGGATCATTACAGAGTTCACGAGGCCCAGTGCATACTACCAATGCAATTGGCAGACAGGCCTGCATTTCAGAGACAATTATTTAGCAGACAATATGCCTACTTCTCATATCTGTCCCTCTACATAATGTAAGTATTGTTTACACATCACATGACCTGCAAGCAGTGCATAATTTTATCGGCATTGGTTCAATACAGTAAAACTGGACAGGTTTCGCCATTCAAACTCATCAGACATCATTTTTATGGATTGTTTTGTTTTCAAAGTTGTTTGTCGAACTCTATGCACTGATGGTTACCATACAGTACTCTCCAGCAGTAAGTAAATAAGGGCCAGTCTGTGGTAGGCCCAGAATTGCATGGGCTGAGTGGTGAAGGAGTCTAGCGAGCCCAGGCCGGGTGCTGCTGTATGAAGTTTATTGAGAATGTCCTCTTCATTCATACTAACTCTCACAGGCACTGGCTTCATGAAAAACTGTATGATATTATTTTAGTTCCCTTACATAATTTGGTAATGTATTTTTTTAACTATTCTACAACACAATGGTGTAGTTGGACTGAGCCTAATGTGCCCTTTAGAGTATAAATGAAATGTTAAATGATTGTAAACACTTGGTGGTAATTTAATTTCACGACTAATTGGCAAACCAGCTGTTTTTTGAATGTGACCGTCAATCTCTCTCAGCCAGCAAAACTTCTATTCGTATATAGAGCCCTGTTACTCCCTCTTTCTTGCCGTCTCAGAACTGTACATCAACATTTATCTCGATTTTTCGCTTTGTTATTGTTAATTCTTCCCTCCACTGCATCTCACCAACTTCCCTCCCCCTATCCCTCTTCCTGTTTCTCACCCTCACTCTCCCTACTTCTGACCTTTCCCATCTCAATCTCTCTTTCCTCTCCTTAATCATCTCTCCCACTGCTTTTCATTTTCCCTTCTTGCCGTCCTCTTTCATCGCCGCTTCATCCCCTTCCACTCTCTGCGCCTCTCTGTCTCTTGCTTCTCCATCTCCCCACCCTACACCTCTATCTCCCGCCTCACCTCCTCCCTTTGCTCTAGTTTGAGTATGATCGAGTATGATGATGATATGACAACACGATAGAGTATCCCGCACATTTGTTTGGAATACACATCCGGAATGGATGGTGGGGGGGGTGACGTCGGCGCGACGCACGAACCGGCTCGGTGCTGTGGGACGCGGGTGATGTCACCGTGCACTTGGGAGTGCAGCACCACAGCCAGACAGGAACCCACCCAGGTCATCCAGCCAGAACACTTTTCTACTGTAGTAACAAACTGTATAGGAAGCAGATACTCTATGGTTTTGAAGAAAACAAATGGTGCATTTTATTAATGCAGTTAATACTTGTTATGGTTAAGCACCATCAAGTAAAACAATGCACTTTTGATTAGAACAAAATGTACGTTAATCGTATTCAAGTCTCACGTTTTGCGGAGACACACTTAAAATAAATCAGTGTGAAAACTTTATTCTTCCTCACGTTATCAGATTATAAACAGCTACTCCCACCCTGTGGGGCCACAAGGTGTCAGGCAGGGGAGCAAGTCAGCTGCTAAACCCGTGTTATCCTCTTGTCTGCGTGGGCTTTCTCTGGATTCCTCCCGCACACAAAATTATTCAACAAAAAAGCGACTAAACGTCAAAAGCAGGAGTTTCCTGAAAAAGACATGAAGCGAGTGAGGCTTTGGTGGGTAGAGATAAGGGGGCATTTAATATTGGTATCAATTCCGTGGCATGTCCCACGTCTGCTAGGCAAAACAAAAGACGGTTCATGTTCATTTATTAGGTGTAGCCCTGTGAGCCATTCGGCTCTTGAATCGGGTGCAACCGCAACAAACAAAAACATGAACAAGAAACATCTTAAAGTGAATATGGTGGTCGCAGACGAGCACTGGATGGAAGGCACTAGGTTGTTTCACCCGAAGCTCGTGTTTGCAATTCTGCCTTACTATGAGCAATTCTATAGCACAACCCAATGTTGACTTTTCACAAATAAGTACTATTTTTTTAAACAATGGACGCATGATGAGCCAAGTCGACCTCTGACAGGGATTTGAAAATTCAATAGATTGGTTGTGGGCAGTACATGTCGATGAATGCACTGTGAGCACGGACACTTTAAAAGGTTGACGTGTGGTTCATGGTAGCATGATGGTCAGCGGGATTGGGGGGCCACACTCGGTGGTTGTCTAGTTGGTTAGCAGTAAAGATAGTGCTCGTGGCTCGCTGGCTACTTGACTTGGTTAGGGTTACTAGGGAAACCAGTACTCATGGCTGGTTGGCTCGTTGGTTTGGGTAAGGAGTAAAGTTGGCATTTGGTTTTCTAGTGCGCTTCACCCACACGGTTTGCTTCTATTTCACATCACAATGCATGTCTTTTAGTCGTGTCTGTCTAGGTCTTTACAGTTTTACCCAGGCAGAATGGGGAAACAATTACGTTAATAATATTAACACCTGTCTGTGTCAGGCAGTTGTAGAAACAAACCCCGACATGGTAAAATGAAAAAACTGCGTTATTTCATTCACATATTCCAAAGCCTTGAAAATAATAATATAATTTTACCAACATTTCAGTTGTGTCTTGAGGTATCTGTAAGTCCCGACACCATAACTTAGTTGTTGCACTCTGCAGGATTATTAATGGGTTTGAACAAATGTGTTTTAATTATTGTTTTTTAATAATACCACTTTTATTGCTGTGTGATAATTCAATGTTGTGCTTTTAAAATTTTTCTTTTGGTGCATCCATTGAGACACCAAGGCATCCACTCACCAGTAGCCCCCCACCCCAAGCTCTGGCAAGCACTAGATATTTGAAAAGGAAATCTTACCTCTGAAGTACAGGATTGTGTTATATGGAAAATGGATGTACTTTAGTGTGGGATACTGTGGCTGTAAAAGATGGCAGTGCAGCCAATATGGCCTTGACCCTATCCCAAACCCATCGCCGCCTCCTCCCACTTGCTGTGTACCCCGCTTCTGTCGCGAGTGTTTTGGTTTGATGCTCTTTCCCCCAGTTATTTCTAATCATCGCTTTGTTCATCTGTGATGGCAGGTATGAACAAATAGGCAACGGGCAGGCAATTTGGCATGCACAGAGGGCATCTAATCCCACAATTCTTTACGGTGGCGGTAAGTAAAGTACTATGCTTCCCCAAATTAATACAAATTAATACAAATTAATACAGTATAATTCGTCATCCCAATTGGTTGTAACTTGTTGGTGGCTCTGGGGTAGAGCAAGCAGCTCACAAAAATAAAGTTGCAAATTTAATTTCTGGTTAGGGGTTGCGGAGCGCATCATGCCTGCGGCGTTGATAAAAAGTATTACTCTTTGGAAAAAATCACCACCGCTTGCTCAGTGCTGTGAATCGTAGAGGAGCACCAATGCCTCTGCTCATTTCAGCATCAGGAAGCACCGACCACAAATGTCCCATGGTTGCTTGTCACCTCCGCCCTCCTCTCCCCCTTCCTTTAACGCTGCAATTGTTCACCCGCACCACATGTGTGAACGTGAGATGGATGTGTGCAATCGTTCTTTAGAGCAGCTTTGTGGTGATGGTGTGGTCCAGTTTTCCACCACCACAGGCATGGGGATTTTCTTGATTTGTCCACGTCGGCACATGCACACTCGGTTATGAAAACGTGTAACTCGTGAATGTACGGCGTCGTGAACAGTAAAACCAGTGGCCGGCTGAACAAATCACTTAAGTGGAGCTACCCTCGAGTTGTGTAGAGTAGTGCAAGTTAAAGGTAAACATCAATAACTTGTGTTTTATGCAGTCAGCCGCTGAAATGAAAAGTGATCAAAGTGAAACATTATTTGGCAATGATGTGAAGGGGTTAGGGTGCAGAGGACACTAGGTCTTCCCCCAATTCTAACAAACCAGCCCCCAGGACAAACCCTGACCTAAAACCCAAGGTCGGCTCTGCTGCTTCATCTGGCCCATTCAGACCTTTGTTCACTTTTCATTATCATTGTTCAGAATTCTCCATCTGTAAGGCAGCGTCACCCAGCTGTACACTTAGGTTGCCAGTGTTTGCTTCAGTTGGTATCTCATCAAGAGTAAGTATGTACGTTGAACTTCTTTCGCACCATACATAGCCAACCGTGCTAATCGGAGGTGCGAGGGAAGGTCAACAAACTAAACACAAAAAGCAGTTCTAAATAAAATAAAATTAGATTTAAAAGTGTATAGCTCCAGTGGCTTCCTAATATCAGAAGGAAGATCGATCCAGATGGCTGCAGAAGCACATCTGAAAGCCCACGATGCAGTGGCCATCTTTGTTCGATGGTGAGCCAGAAGCCGCTGCGTGGATGACCAGAGTTTGTGTGATGGTTTGTGCTCTTAGACGAGATCAGCAAGGTATTGTATTGTGATATTGATACGCAGAGGTTGTCATTTATTGGAGTCTGCTGGTCTTGGACAATGTCCTGTTGGATAAAACTCAAGTACCGTCGTCTCCCTTTACATATATGGTTTTCAATGAAAAAATATTGCAAAAGTTTGCTCATATTTTATGCTTTAATTCCAAGTAACTGGAAGTAAAGGTGAACAAAGGACGACCCAATTTGAAGAAGCAACCACCCAAAAGAGGCACTTGTTGCCCCATTTAGACTTTGTCCCAGGCATATTTCACACGTTTACATCTTTGTTCCAGTTGATGTCTCTCCATTGCAGAATTAACAACATAATCAAGGAACTGTTGACAGTGGAGCACAAGCAATTTGTTTTTCTTTTACAAATCTGTCGTTACCACTGCCTCAACTCTGAAGGGCCTTGGCCCAAACAGAACATTATTATTTTGTTTTACAAAGCAAAATAATAATGTTGTGATTGGGAATCAGGTCACTAAGGGGTTTATGGAGCGCCTAACCTTAATTTTACAGCTCTCATTAAGGAAGTTTAAAACTCATAGTTTTTTTTTCAACAAGGTGTTTCTGTTCAAGATAGTTCTTAACGTTGCATAGAGTGAGCCTTTTTTATTTGTGCACCACTGCAAACTACGTGCTGTATTTTATTTCATTCCCGTGTCGAACGGCTCTGGGGGGACACTCGTTCATGCATCTGCAAGAGCTCAGGTTTGGATTGCATCTTCCTCTACGTAGCAGCAGCAGCAGTCATGAAGCACGGCTTACGGGGCTTATGGCTCTTCCATCATAACTCAAAGCTTTTGCTTCAGGATATTGAAATCGTCGAGAGGTCAAAGCTCTTATCTGAGCAGGCCAAAGCCATTCGTGAAGATTGTGCATCACCCATGGGCTCATGGCTGTACCACAGTTTTAGAAGCAGCCGTGAGATCAACGTCGGCCTGTGTCAAGGCTTAACCGTGACTTGGTTTAAACATGAATATACATCATCATACCATTCTGGGGAGTGTGTGGGAAGGGAGCTAATATAATGTATATGCGCTTGGTTTTCAAAATACGATGTTTTAAAAGATATGCAGGATTTGCAAGTATATTTAAAATATATAAATAAATAAATTGTTGACATTTATTTGTGTAGAGTGTACAATTTTCACACACATCAAACTCCGTTTGCAAAACACGTGCATGTCCATTTTTTCACAAAAGCTTGAAAATCTGCTAGCACACCAAATCCCAATAATGCGCACCCACAACTATTAACCAGGGCCAAATACAATAGGGGTACATGTGTGTGTTTGTCAGACGTGCTGCAATTTTCATATCAGGGCTCTAGGACATGTGTGACCACTGTTGAGTCATGATATAGCCAACACGGTGGCATGTATCGACAAGGCTCGATTATTGCAACTCACTACTCTACGGGACGGGACGTCTGGCAAAAACATTACCAAGCTGCAGCGTGTACACATTGTTTGGCACTTCTCGTGATAGGTACTGCAAGATCTGACCATGTCCGTCCAGTGCTCGCTGAGCTGCGTTGGCTTCTGTTTGCTGAACGAATACATTATAAGGTCGCACTCATTACACACAAAGTGGTTGCCACAAATGATCCACAATACCTTGCGGATTTCGTCAAGGAGCATACATTATCATGCATACTCCGGGCATCCTCGCAGCGGCTTTTGGCTCGCCACCGAACAAAGATGGATACGGCATCGCGCGCTGTCGGATGCGTTTCTGCGGCCGGCTAGAAGGGTCTTCCGATATTAGAAAGCCACTGGAGCTCTGCACTTTCAAATATAGATTGAAAACTCATTTCTTTAGAACTGCTTTTTGTGTTTAGTTTGTTCTTTCCCGTACGTCCTATTAGCACGGTTGGCTATGTAGGGTGTGAAAGAAGTTCAACATGCATACATACAACCGGCCAAAGAATTGCCAGGTAAAACGGTGACCTTAACCCTCATTAAAAATAAATAAATAAAAATTTGACGAGGAGTGACCGCGGGGCCGCAGCGTGTGCGCGCGTGCTCGGAGATAATCGCCCGCAGGTGTGGGCGCGGTCGTGCAGCTGTGCGCCGCGTTGGCTGTGGCGTACACAGGCAAGCGGGTTAATCCGTGCGGCGGTGAGCCAGCAGTTTAGCCATGGTTTTCAGAGACTTTGACTTTTAAGCAACTTTTATTGCCGCCAGCAGCAAAAGCACTGGAGGCGATTTCAATATGAAATACACAAAGTCACCAGCAAACAAAATAAAACAAACGTTACAAATCGACAAGCTATGGCGCTGAAAGCACCGCGCACAATACAAAAGAAAAGTCACGTGGTTGTGGTGTCATCGCGCACGCCACGGTGACGAGCGAGCGCTTCAGAAGGTGAACACGAGGGTGCCGTCCACGCTGGTACAGAGGGCTTTTCCGGCTCCCCAGCGTTCGAAGAAGACGTGCACATCACCGACATGTGTGTGGTATGCGTGCTCCAGCCGGAGCCGCGCCTTAAGCAGGCCTCTGAACACCGGAAGTACAGAGGAGCCGTCAGTGTCACCCTCCAGCATCTTTTTTCTCGTTCTGTACACCGCCATCTTCGCTTGCGCGCAGGCGAAGTTGGCGAGGTCATGGCGCTTGTTAGCCAGGTAAGGCACCACCCCAAATGCGAAGCTGCTGCTGTTGTAGAAGGGTACCCCCAGAGGGCGCTAGCGCGGGAGGGGCCCGGCGGGAGCCGATCGACGCGGTGGAGGAAGGAGGGGAAGGGCCGGACGTCGCGCCCCACCTGCCCAGCGATGGCGCTGGGGTAGAAGTCGGCCCCCACAAATGTGCCCTTGTTATGTGGCGTGGGCTCCCCGTGGAGTGCGAAGTGCCCCCCCACTTGTGACGTGAGATGGGCCCCCCTGATGGTGTGGGGCGGCCCCCCCATTATAGTGGGGGTGGGCCTTCCCGTGAGCCCTTCCCCCCTTCCTTTGTTGCGGGGGCGTGGGCTCCCTTTATGATACTCTGGTTCTTTCGGTAAAGTCCCGTAGATAGAAAAAAATAACAAAATAAAACACGACGTTTCGGTCTCTCAAGACAAGCGCCCATCTTCAGGTGAGAAAACGATCTGCCTTTGTGGCTTTATATAGGCACGGGAGGGGGGGCAAGGGGAGGGGGGAGTTTTGTCGAGTCGTGGCTGCAGGAGTTCACGGGGGAGATGGGGGAGGGGTTTGTGGCGTGCGGGGACGAGTGGGGCTGGAGAAGTTAGAATGTCAGTGGGCTTGAATTAGTAACCGAAAACCAAGACGACACACGGGTGGGTGAGTGAAAATCATAGCAGTTAAAACTTGACGTGGTTTATCACGTCCTTCCAATGATTTATAAATCTGAATCCATCTTCTTGATTAAAGTTTTGTCTGTGTTTGTATATCTGGATGGCTTCATGAACAAATCTCTGATGTTAGCCCGACGGTTTGCAGAGCACCTTGGTCTCAGAGAAAACAATGTCACCGCGTGTGCCCACAGCGTTGAAACAATGATCCGCCACCGCCGAGGTGTTGGTTCTGCCGTGTTTCAAATCCGCTTTGTGTTCACGAACCCGGTCTGAGACACGTCGCTTCGTTTTACCAATGTAACTGCTGCCCAGTGGCGGCTCCTGCAAAATCTCTCAGGGGGGGCAAATGTTTGGATGATTGATAAGGATAAGGTCCACCCATGCAATGGATAAATTAACAGCTTAAGCATGTAAAGGCAACTTCACTACTTTAATATTAATGAAAAATAAAGTGATTCTTACAATACATCTCCTTGTTTGTTTCTATACTCACTATTATTACACTACTTACATCACATTACTCGCTTAATACACTGCTTATACTGAAATTTTGCTCTTCTCTCTTTCAAAGTAGCAAAGTGATCAATTACTCTCTCATTGAAAGCAGGCATGTTCCTGACTAGTTCCCTCTCCATGGAAAGCATAGCCATTGCATTCAGACGTTCCTGTCCCATTACATTTCTCAGGAATGTCTTGATTCTCTTTAAGGTTGAGAAACACCTCTCAGCTTCAGCAGTTGTCATGGGAGTGGTTATGAGGATGTTCAACAGAGCAACAGTCTCTGAAAAAGTATCCTGGAGGTTGCACTTCAGCAAAACCTGGTACAGCGCTAGTGCACCACAGCAGCCCTTAAATTCTGGACTCTCATAAATGACAGACAGTTCAGTCTTCAGTTTTGCCTTATTTAACATAGGGTATGCCCTGACAGTGATGTTCAGAGCCTCAACAGGGAATGTATGGCCATGCTGTTGAAACATCTCTCCTTGTAGCAGCGTGGCACTTACAAGGTGGTCGGTAAAGGAGAACCTTTCTTTGGTGTGCAATACAGTATATAATTTAATGTTGGGTTTGTCTATGGCAGTATATAGTAGGGTGTAGACTCGTGTGATGTAAGAGAATAAAGTTTAGATGCAAACATATTATATATTTTTTTTACGACGTAGAATTGTAATGTATTACTTACTGTTAGTAACTCAGCGTATTGTAGAGTATATTTAGTATACTGATGATAATATGTAGTTTATACTTTAGTTGTTTACGTGGTGGTTTTAGTTACTGCAGCTACATACTATTAACACTCCTTCCCTTCATTAATGCTACCTTTATCCCCTCCCTTTGATGCTGCTAATCCTGCATAATGCACGGGCATATGCAGTACTAGTCACATACCTGAATTTCCCATATCACATACCTGCATTTCCCATATCCCCTCCCTTTGATGCTGCTAATCCTGCATAATGCACGGGCATATGCAGTACTAGTCACATACCTGCATTTCCCATAAATATGCTAAATTCTTGTTGATATTTCATAATCTTTTGTTAAGGCTCCCCCTTTCTTCCCCCCTTCCAACCCAGCTTATATACATGCCCCAAGCACGTGTGCTGTTTCATTCAGACGCTGTCGCCTCGACAGACCTGGTTTTCACCTGAGCACGGCTACTTGCGTTGTGGCCGAAACGTCGTGAGAATTATTTTATCATGTTTTATTTTTATTATTTTATTACTTCCCTTCTACGTGACTTTACCGAAAGAACCAAGAAGATGAATCCCTGCAGTCACGAAAGCTTTAAATCGAAATTCCACTAGGTGGCGACATATAACATTGTTGACTGAAACGTGCTGACGTGTGATGACGTAAGCACGTTAGTGCGAGCCCTCCATAGAGAATGCATTGCAGCGCCCGCCGTTAGAAAAAAAACATCTTTGAATGTAAGTCTATGGGAACACTCGGGGCGATTCTCAGCCGGAGTGAAATCGCCCAAAAAGAGGCGCTACTCCACAGAACGTGACATGACGCTGATTGGACTATATCCAGAGGCACAGTAACGGCTAGCATAGCTCTGCGGTTGAATGAGATTGTTAATGTGATTGAAAAAGTCCCTTTCACACATTGGTGGTGCGTCGCCCAATCGCCCTAATGAAGAAACCGCCCCTGCTGCTGCCGCAGACACAACTCAGCTTATAGACACCAGGACATTGCATGTCCGGAATCGCATCCTTCACCGATGGGATCAAATCACGGATTTTGTGTACTGTATTGAACCGAACTTGGATCTTGTGTTTGTTCAAGATTTTGTAAATCATTTTGGTAACCCCTGCTATGTATGGTCAGGTGATGGTTTTGATTGGGTCTTCAGATGGTTCTCTACCCATGGTTGGTGATGCAGCTTTGCGGATTGTGCGGTTAGAATATCTATTCCTCCTGAGAGCCTGGCGTACGTGCTCAAGCTCACTGGCTAGGTGGTGCTGGTCGGAGATGCAACGGGGCCCTATGGTATAGTTTTTTATGAGGGAATTTTTCTGGGCTTTAGATAGGAATCCGTGTGGGTGGCTTTCCTATAGACAGAGTGTCACAACGAGCCATCAGGTCTCTTCTCGGTCAAAACATCCAGGAATGGTAGCTTGCCATCATTTTCCAATTCCATGGTGAATGTTGGGTATGAAAGAAATTCAACATTCATACATACAACCAGGTAGGCCTCACAGATGGCCAAAGAATTGGCAGGTAAAACGGTAACCTTAATCCTCATAAAAAAAACAATTGGTGAGTTAAAAACCCAAAGTAAAACACTATGCCAAAATTTTAGATTTTGAAGCTTTCGTGACTGCAAGGAATCATATTCTTAGGTTTTTTCGGTAAAGTCACGTAGGTAAAACATCAAAATTAATGAAAATAAAATAAAATAAAAACAAAAATCACGACGTTTCGGAGGCAACACAAGTCTCCGTCATCAGGTGGGACCGTCACAGCCACCTGATGACGGAGACTTGTGTTGCCTCCGAAACGTCGTGATTTTTGTTTTTATTTTATTTTATTTTCATTAATTTTGATGTTTTACCTACGTGACTTTACCGAAAAAACCTAAGAATACTATGCCAAAATATGAAATTATGGTATAAATTAATTAAAGGTAATATAATCATACAAAACAGCCTTTAGGCGTTTAGGAGAAGCAGCAGCTAACATGTACCAGCATCCTCATACATAATCACCACCCACACTTATTATGGCGTCGCTTGTATGTAAATAACAGCCGCTCGAATCAATTTAAAAGTCTGAACGAGGTAATTTCAAGTTAAATGTGAATTTGTTTAACCATGTGAAAACAGTGATCCGATTTCTGACACCCAGAAACAGATTTGCAGGTTTGCTCAGCATGTATGTGAGATTGGCCGACCCTCGCAGAACAGATCGCGTTGCGGTGCCCCTGAGTTGGATTAAAATTGTATGGGCGCAAAAAGGTTCACTGAGCCAGCCACATTGTGAGAGGCTGAGGGTGGAATATTAGGCAAGAAGGGCAGACCAGGAGGTCAGAATAAATGCGCACAGGAGAACAACGGGTGGGGGAAGCAGCAGCACTTCCCCGTGGCACAAGGTCCAAGTGAGCGGTAATCAGAGGTAGGCGCACGATTGGCCGCACGTTACGACGTCACTCCGGGCCTTTGAAGGTAAGGGGTTAAAACGAGTAGCTCAGTGGCTGAATTCGTTACGCCCAATCTCGGCACTGAAGCATCTGAATACACACGAACATGAAGTAAATTCCTAAACCGTAGACCAGTCTTAAATACCTAAACTAAGAACGGTAATGACTGACCAACACCCACTCCTCCCCCCCCAAAATTCCCTTCTCTCCGCCTGCCTGCTCTGGTGAGTGCGGTGTGCCTGATAATGTCGATGTCCCTGGAACTATCGCCCTGAACGTCAAAATGTTGCAATGTATGATGTGAGGCAGGATGTGGATTAAAACACTAAAATAATATTTCAAGGAAGCTGGTTTGTAAGTGCAGGTGTTCGTAAGTCGAGTGTTCGTAGTCAATGACTGCCTGTAGTTCGAACAAGAATAGTGCTGAACGCTATTCTGAGATACTGGTTGAAAGTGTGTCATTATTAATAACTAGGTTATAAGTGCTTTTGGGTTCTGGAGTGGTTCTATTTATTAGTCCCTGTATTGTTACTTGATTCTAAGTCTGTATCCTCTTGTCGAGATCTATGAACTTTGGGTTGTAAGGAGGTCTTATCATTGATACAATCACATACCCCTAGAGAATGACATTACTTTAAGCATTTTACACATTTAATCATCAGACCTATCTACTCAACACCTGCTATGTCACCTCTTGGAGAAGCGACGCCAGAGATACATTCATAATTACCTCATCCCGCGTACCCTGAGGCTTTATTTACAAAGAAATGCCATTAAATATCGTGTGGTGGCACGCTGTAGTAACAGAGGAGCAAAACATTAGACGGGATTGGAGGAAACCCAATGGAGATGGGGGGGGGTGTGGGGGCGGGGGGTTATGCGAAAAACTTATGGAAGATTCCATATATAAGGGGTGTGTGTCGGGAGCTCTGAGCACTGGGAAAAGGAAAGGCTTGTGGAATAAATATTTCCTGCGCTGTGAGTGTGGGGGAGCGGTGGCGCATCTGTTAGTGCATTGGGCTACAAACCCAGCGACCCGTGTTCGATTCCTGCTCACGGACAACCCCAGTGACGATTACTGTTTCGTTGTGTGTATGAATACAGGAATTGTGTGAAAATAGCCATCAGATATCTGAAATTTGACCTCGAATAAACCGCCAACTTCAAGGACGTGGAACGAAAACCTTACAGAGACGCAGAAAGAGAGACTCCAATTCTCAGCAGCCATGGCAGGTAAAGTTTGGGTGCATGAGTGATTTGATTTTCGATTGGGTGAGCAAGTGGTGAAAGGTGAGTGGTGGGTTATTGATGAGTGAGTGGTAATGTGTTGAAGGAGTGGTGAGTGATGAGTAATGATAGTTGAGTGAGTCGTGAAAGGTTAGAAGTGAGTCAACTTCTTTTATTCTAGACTGGAGCCACGACAGAAGCAAGCGAGTGGACATGTGGAAAAAGGTATGCCAGCACTTACCCGCCCGCTCACTCACTCTCCCAGCTCTCAGAAAATGTTCGCACCAACATCCAGCATGTCAGAGGCTCGTTGTGGCTGAACTGCGACATGTTTATTCTCAACTATACAATAACTTGATTGGAAGCGTTCGTGATTGCAGGAATCCATATTCTTTGGTTCTTTCGGTAAAGTCACGTAGGTAGAAAAATAAAATAAAATATATCGCGACGTTTCGATCGCAACACAAGCGGTCGTCCTCAGACGGAAAAATAATCCAGCAGTGGAAACAAGATTCAGGTCCGACTCAATACAGTACACAAAATCCGTGATTTGATCCCATCTGTGAAGGATGTCATTCCTAACATGCAATACCCTGGTGTCTACAAACTAAGTTGTGTCTGTGGTCAGCAGTTACATTGGGGAAACGAAACGACATGTCTCGGACCGTGTTCGCCAACACAAGGCAGATTTGAAACACGCCAGAACCAATTCCTCTGCAGTGGCTGATCATTGTTATAACGCAGTAAGCTCGCACGATATTGTTTTTTCAGAGACAAAGGTACTCTGCAAACCTTCGGGCTACCATCAAAGATTTGTCTATGAAGCCATCCAGATATATAAACACAGAGACAATTTCAGGACGTTATTAACCAAGCAAAGTCGTAACTTGCTGTGGTGCTTCCATCCTTCCTGCCGTCTGGCTGTTACCTCCGACTCTCTGAGTTGCATTGCCCTGTTAGGTGCCTCTGCATTAACGGGCTGGGGTCTCACTAACATGGCCACCTCTGCCCCCTTAGCCTCGATGTATCGATGGTTCTGGCTGTGTGATGGGCTGTGTGTCTCACTGGCGCGACCACCGTTGCGGTGGTTCTCTTGCGTGGACGCGCTTGCCGCACAGCGCAGTTGGCAGCGCCGCAGCTTGTGTTACACATCGACATGACATTAACTTTCTAATCCCCCTAATCTCCCTGCCTAATCTCTCCCATCAACATAGTGCTAATCTCCCATTAACACTGCTGTTGTGCGCATATTGCGGGGACTATACTCTTATGCGGCGACGGAAGCTCATTTCATGCTAATCTCTCTCTCTAATCTCTCTCACCATAATCTCCCGCATTAACACAACTGACGTACTTGCGTCCGGGGATGGAATTCCTTTCCAGCTCAGACCCCGCTTGCTTGCCCATCGCCACATACTGTATATAGCCTCTTGTTGTAACAGCTCTCTCGCTGGTTCAGCAGTTCCACTGCTGGATTATTTTTTCCCGCCTGAGGACGACCGCTTGTGTTGCGATCAAAAAGTCGTGATTTATTATTTTTTGATTTATTTTATTTTTCTACCTACGTGACTTTACCGAAAGAACCAAAGAGTATACAATAACTGTTTAGTAAACTTCAACAACAGTAGCCTAAGTCGTATCTGTACTGTGTGTGCCTGTAACTTGCAACCAAGTCTCCTGTTCCATCCTCTCTCGTCTCCCTGTCACTCTTGGCATTGCACCGCACCATTGGTAGTCCTTGGCATTTCATTTGTATCCTCTTCCAATGATGCCTCCGTTCTCTCTTATTGATCTGTACTTCGTATGCGTTGCATTGTAGTATATATTACGCGGTCACAATTTTTTGTCATGTAATGTTAAATGTTTGTGTGCAATTTGAAAATTACCTCATTCTTAAAAATAAATGGTTGTTAATTGAAATATTACAATTTTGTAATGAATGAGTAAAGGTGTTATTTATTGATTCATTAATTATTTTAATGACGTTTATGTATGATTTTTTTTAATGTATAATTATTAAATGTATTATAGTTTATTTAATTATTCAGCATTGATTAACGATACATTCCATGGTTATCAATTAATTACATTTTAGTATTACGATATTGCTTTTATTTCGTGATCAATAAAAAATATTCACTGTTATGGCAAAATCAATGAGTATCATAAATGGTCAATTATTATGCATATAATAATCAATGATAATTATTATGCATATGATCAGGAGTGGTTATTGTTAATTCTCATAAATAATAGTTTCTCAGACTTTATGAATTAAAGATCATTCGTGAATTAAATGAAACAATGAATTTATTGTCTCACATTAGTCACAAGTTATTATTGGCTTGTATTTGTCTAACGGTATGTATTATTATCAATCGTGTTAAAATGAATGATTCGGCATAATAGACTTTTTTGGGTTAGATCGCGTAAATATAAATGGACCGTTAAAGTCAATTCTTCACTAGTTCAGCACACCGGTATGTTGGAGAGTAAACCCACAAAATGTATAATCGGAGTACGACGTTTCGCCAGTAATTACAACTCTCATTATTAGGCGGACAGCAAGAGTTGTGGAGAAATCTCCCCCTTAGGTCTTAAATAGAGGAATAAATGATGTTGTCACTTGTGAGCTAATCAGGTGCGAAGGCCAGAGCGGGCGGGGAGTGGGGGGTTAATGTATGAATTTCAATAATAATACATAACTGTGACCGGTTTGTAAAATAGGTGGACTTCTTCACAAATCTGGCTGTCGCCTGATGAAGCTAGTTGTAATTACTGGCGAAACGTCGTACTCAGATTGTAAATGTTGTGGCTTGGCTCTCCAACACACCGGTGTGCTGTACGAGTAACAAATTGGCATGTTCTGTTTACGTGACAAACCTTACTAATGGGCTGTGTCAGGTGGTGTGGTGGCGGGTTTAACGACACTTTTATATTTATGCAATCTAACCCAAACATCTCTATTATTGATAATATTGGTCGCGAAAGCCTACGTGTTAAACTGATGGACTAATGCGGTATGGGAGGATGTGGAGCTAAGTGGATTTTCCGAATACTGGTACCAGTGGTGTCAAAATCGGCCCTATGGAGGAGGCGCGTGAAGGACGCTACTGGTCAGTTGGAGGCACTTGTACTCCCACAACAATGGAAGACAGAGGAGCAACGCTCAGAACAATGCGCGGAGCGTCAGGCCGCTAATATTCAGCAAGTTGGCACAGTAGGAGGTATACGTGGTGCATCTGTCAGTCATCTCAGTTGGTCAACCCATGGCAACTGGGTCTCTCCTGTGACCTCCTGTCAGTGAACCTTCGACACTTCACATGGCCTCAAAGTGCACATGGCCTAGCACAGGCGCCATGGTAACATCACCTCCACTTGGTGGCAAATGGTGGGTGTTGTTGGGTGTGTATCTGGGTTTCTAAACACTAATTTTCTCGAGTGTGCATGGTGCTGCTAGTTCGGGTGCCTTGCCCCGTTCGTGAACACGGGGCTGACTGCATTCTTCCTGGGAGACAACAACCGCTACTGGGGTGCTGTAGTCTATGGGGACACGCACAGCATCGAGGTGACCAAGGAGACACGCGAGGAGAGTGGTGCCTTCACGGTGGAGCACGCCTCCTCCGAGGGAGCCAAGGTTCTGATTAAAGACCAGCGTGGGGTCTTTCTCAGCCGCTTCACCAGGTGAGGCATCTCACATCTCCTCACTTATCTTCATTTGCATAAGCTTAAGTTGATTTTTTTACCAAGTGAGATCTCTTAAGAGCAGGATAGTCTTATTTGAAATAGCGACCATAGCCTTCACCCGAAAATGACAAAAATAAAATTGAGCTTGTGTACAGGAGACATATTACTGCATCAGGTGACCACGGGAGAAGTGAACATTCAGCAATGGATAGGTTATGGCTGATGCATAACGATTTACCAATGATTGATGTAGGATTAAATGTGAATACCTGATGAAGAATGGTGATGATGCTGCTTGTGACGTACGATTAAAAGTTATTTCCTTCTAAATTAAACATTTATTTGTGTAATAGGTCTGGAATTAACCACATCGATGCAGCCAAGCCCACCCAGGACATCTTCTGTGAATTTGAGGTCATTCCCTTTGGGGTTCACCGCGTGGCGTTCAGAGCCGACAATGGGAAGTACCTGTCACGAATTTATCGTGACAAACAAAACCTGGAGGCGGGCAAAGACAAAGTGGACTCTTACTGCCTCTTCAAGGTGCATTTCGCCAAGTCACAGGTGAGTATCCATTCATTCACCTGCCCACCGGCCAAACCTCCTGATTACATGCCATCATCACTGTCACATGGCACCAATAAGTGTCAAGGCAGAACACAATGGAGGGTAGGGTCCACCTGTAATAGGGAAGGCGGCTGATGAAAATTAGAGACAAACAATGTGTCAATCACCATTCGTGCGGCCGGCTTCCGATAAATAAGGACCACCACCCCCACCAGATAGTGGAGGATGGATGGAAGAAGGCCCGCAGCTATATATACTTGCGAGCGCCAGCCGGTAGGGAACAGGAGCAGTCCCCAAAAACCTCTTAAGCATCCAGCTTGGACACCCTGTGGGGGAGCAGGGACGGGCAGCGGAGCACAGGGAGGCTGCCTCTGACTCTGACTTGTTGTGGAGACGAGCCAGCAGGCACCGGCTCTCTTCCTCCTCGGACCACGGTGGGAGGCTGGGGTTGGCCCACGGCGAGCGATGATGTCGAGCGTCACCTTGACGTTTACTTTCTGGTGAATGTAGCCCAAAAGTGGGAGGTAAATGCCAGCTAAGGCTGAACGTGCGTTAAGGGTGTGTGTGTGTGCGGAAACGCATAACCTCAGGTGTAAGTATGGGGACAAAGGGATCGTCATGAGGTATAGTTAGTGTAAACACACCGTGTGGTGCAGGTATATGCTATGGTGTGAAAGCAGGCAGGGGGAGCTTGTGTGAAGAAAATTTAAGACGAACCAACCCTCTGAAATCGCCTCCGTTTTGATATCCATTACTCCCATTAGACTTGACCCCTCTATACACGAGCGTGACTTTGCTGACCAAAAATATAATAGTGGTGGCAATAACGGTGAGCCTTGAAGTAGGCTAGAACCAAAAGCGCCACAATCACCATCATCAGCCTTGTTAGTCTCTTCTGTGTGCCATGGTGTACAATGTTTTCCATTGGCTTGGAAGCTTTCTGTGATCCTAAGTTCATGTATGCTTACTGTGACCCATAGACCTGCACGGATACCCAGACTCTTGCTCCAATTCTAAGTTCATGCATCAAAGCGCCCACTGGGATTTCGATCGGATCATTGGGGTTTATTAGTGATAAATCCGCATTTTGCGACCCACACTGCCACTGTGTAGCATATTATTATGTGCCAGGGACTCTATGAGATGATAGGACGCTAGTCAGAGTCCACAATTGGCAATGAGTAACGGCAAAGCGGTTATAAGTGACTCGCAGAATTGTCGCAGTTGCTTATACAGTACACGACTTCCGCGAGCGCGACGCCGATCACACGACGCGGTTCGAATTCGACCCTCGATCGATGGCTGCGCCATCGACCACACACGCGTCGAATAAAAAGCAAGGGACAAGTCCTTACTTACTAACAACTCCTTACTTAGTAACAACTCCTCTATCATTTTTCATTGCTGGAGGGGTTGCCCCCCCCCCCTACCTGAAAATCCTGGCTCCACCATTGAAAACGCCTAATTGGTTTATTCGTCAAATGAGGCGGTGCTGATCAGCTGTTTAAAACCCCAAAACAGTGGTAGATATTCCATATTCCTATGGCGGGGGAAATGTTATCTCCAGGACAACCACTGTTGACTTTTCCTCAAAGTAGTTCTCAGTCGCGTGTGCAGTGTGCTGTGCTTCTTCATTCCGCTGACACGATGAAACTTGTTTTTACACCCCCAAAGTTATCCCGGTTGTGCTATTGGCGTCACATCATGAGATGATATCTATTTGGAAATCTCGCAGAGCAACCCTTCATATTAGATAGCGAATGGTCCACAGACGCGGATATGACAAAGTGTTTTCTGGTCCACACAGTACAGGACAGCACTTGTTCACCTGCTGTTTATGTAAGAGTCCACACAGTACAGGACAGCACTTGTTCACCTGCTGTTTATGTAAGAGTCCACACAGTACAGGACAGCACTTGTTCACCTGCTGTTTATGTAAGAGTAATGTTTGTTGCATGACAAAGCAATATTTAAATTCTAAGAGCTGGAATTTAGCCAAACTATGTGCAGAACCAATTTTAATATAATGGGATTTTTGTGCTGTCATTGGTGACCAGTCAGCGTATATGAACTCACTGCACTTGAGATCCCAGTTTAATCAGAACTAAGGCTTTGAGAGTCTATGGGTCTATGTGAGTCTGTGGATCTATGTGCTACTACAGGAGCCCATATGCGTTTCTATGGGCCTATGTGCTCGTCTATGAGTCACCTGGATTGGAACCAAACATCTCAGCGGTGCTGGCCTTGTGCTCTGATCTCCAACCCACCTGGCCATCTCCAGGGAGGGTGGTTGATATTCATTGTGATGATTAATATTGACTGAGATAATAAATGACGATTGATGGTTATCATGGCCTTTTGATTTTACCCTGACCTCAGTTTGGGATCCTGGCTGGCTTCCTGAACTCTGCTCCGGGCCAAGTCTCGTTTTCCACTCTCGACTGTAACTACTGGAGCTGCGCCGACCAAGCTGATGGAGTCCACAAGATCGTGGCAAAAAGAGAAACTTTGGACGAGAACTGCGCTTTCTCCGTTATCTCCGGACCCAAGGGCAGCTCCAAGGTCCTTCTGCTTGATGCCAGAGGTGTCTACCTGAGCCGCATTCACAGGTACTGGTGGTTTTTAATTCAGTGACCCAAGGAAAAATATATCTTTAGATTTATAAAGTCTGGCAGGCTACAGTTGTAGAATGATCAAGTTTGTTTGTCTACTGAGGTGTGAATGCAGACGACCAGGATAGTTTCATTTGCGAGTGACCTCATCCACTATCATGAAGAAAATAGAAATCGGAGCAAAATGGCGTAGGATCTTTACATGTCATAAAATCTATATCAATAAAGGGGGTGTGTGTCTGTATATTTGCTTGCCAGGATGCATTCACACAGTTTTGAAGATGGAGACTGGAAACCTTCCCAGGGTAATCTATGAGAATTGTTTCTTCCCCTTTTATCTGGCAACAAAACACCAAACTGAAACCTTTTACAAAAAAAACAAAAGAAAGCTGTCTCTGGTGCGGACCAATCAGTTTCAAAGACAATGCATATATTATAAGAGTATGTTTTTTGTTTGCATTTTTTCCACAAGTATTGTGGTTAATGCAGACATGATTCCTTGTAAAAGGTTTCAGTTTGGTGTTTTAACAACTTAACACCTGTTTTCTTGCCAGATAAAAGGAGAAAAACCTCTTCTCATATTTTGGTACTGGCAAAGGAGGTCCCATGAGGGTAATCTATAATTTATGCCTTCAGTTATTAGGCTAGGTTAACCCCCTGCCCGCCTCCACCCCCCCCCCCCCCGGCCGCCCTCCAGGGGTACCGAAATGGGTGTTCGCGGGCACCTAAAAATGTGTGGACAACAGATTAGGGTTCCATGGGGTCCCGGAACCCCTTTGGAACATTTGGTTTAGGTCGGTTACTTCGCCATGTACTTGACAAAAATCTGTGGGGTTTGGAAGCTTTTCAGTTGCAACCTTCGCAATGTGGTCAAGGGTGACCCCCTTTTAAGTCTTAGGGGGGAGGGGGGGTGGGGTCTGCTCTGGGTCCAGGGTGTGGATCGGGGGGTTGTTGTCTGTCCCACCCACTAAACAAAGTACCCCAAGGAGTCCAAATATCAAAACACTTCATAAGAGCAAAGTTGTTCGGGAACCATTGGTTTAATAAAATACAGTGGTGTTTGTTTTCCAGTCAGGATCCAGGGAGTGAATCGGGGAGTGGTTCCTTGTCCTGCCCACTAGACAAAGTACCCAACGAGTCTAGATAATAAGAAACATGAAAAAGTGATTTGGCACACCATTTATTTCAGAAAAAAGTGCCCTTAATTTTCTGGTCTCTGGTCCCCATGGCCCCAGAGAAGGATGGCAATGCCAATTTTATGGGTTTTGAGGCTAAAATCTTTTGGGGGTGGTCAGGAACAACCATAGAAAGGTCACTGGTGCTGTTAGGCCACGCCCCAGACATCCCCAGAAGGTCCCTGGATGCAACAATGGTTATTCAATGCCGCATAATGCTCACAATTGATTAAAGGGGGTAAAACTTTATATGCATTACGTTTCCGTGTTTGAATTATCTACATGGTAATCAGGAAGAGCATACGGTTTCAATGATGATGATGATCTCCAAGGCATTACTAACTGCAGAACAGAACTAACTGCACAAAAGTTTATGCATTCCATAATCAGACAAAAACCAACTGCATAACAGAAATAACTGCACAAACGTTTTAGTGGTAAACAACAAACTACCAAATGTGGGTATATCCCCACAAGCAACCACAACAAATTCCCCAAGCTCAAAGTCGTACAGTCCTCTTCAGGACTACACACTATCTACTGAACCTTTGTGCTTTTTCAAGGAAAAATATTTACATAAAGCCATACAGTCCTGGTGAGATACTGTTAAGGCAGGTCTTGGAGTCGCGTATCCCCAGAACAGCTTCAGAATCTGTCAGAGGATGTAAAGCATTGGCGAAGTGTGGTGCATCAACGGCATTCACTATGATAACGTCTTTATATTAATTTTCCACTCCCTCCACCATCTCCTCAACCCCGCACCCCATGTCAACCCCCTTTAGGAGTGGCATTGACTACATTGAGGCGGCCAAGTCTTGCCCAGACGTGTGTTGCGAGTTCGACGTTATCCCTCAGGGCACGAACTCGGTGGCTTTCCGTGCTGACAATGGAATGTTCCTATTTATATCGGACAGCAGCAACCACGAGATCCTTGCGGCGAGTGAATTCACCGACATGTTCACTCTCTTCAAGCCAGTGCCTTACCTACTGCCGGTGAGAAATTGCAAAGATATATACTTCTGTGTTATAAGCAAGAGTGATAGCAAAACAAGTCCTGGATCATCCGTTGCTAGGGTCACCACGTTTCCGGGTTTTTATAGGATCATCCTGTCATGGGAAATTCGTAATAATGCCCGACTCATGAAAATTCATATTCTTAGGTTTTTTCGGTAAAGTCACGTAGGTTAAAATATATAATAAAAACAATAGAAATAATAGAAATAATAATCGAAATTAAATTATAAATCACGAGGTTTCGGAGGCAACACAAGTCTCCGTCATCAGGTGGGACCGTCACAGCTAGATTTACTTTATCAAGTGAGGCAAAATTCCAAGAGACAAGTTCTTAAATACAAGTTAAGGGGGGAGGAGGGGGGAGGGGCTTATCTGAATGTGGTAGCCAATGAATGGAACGTGTTGGGGGGGTGGGCGGGGCTGAAAGAGAACCTTATTCTCTCAGAGATTAGTGATAGGCTAGCTTTAAATAAAATTTGTTTAGAGTTCGGTGAGGACACAGCAGCAGATGTGAGTGTGAAAGCGATGGGTATTACCTTGTTATCGCGGCATCTCTTGAGGAAGGCCAGCATCTCGAGAAGCTGTGACTTCTTGTCTCGTTGTCTGTTAAAAACTCTAACAGATAGGTGGAATTCCTCCCCGTTGAGGGTATTCTAGATTTGAAGCTTTCGTGACTGCAAGGATTCATACTCTTAGGTTTTTTCGGTAAAGCCACGTACGTAAAAATAAATAATACAAATAAAAATAATTGAAATAATAATAGAAATAAAATTATTAATCCGAAACGTCGTGATTTATAAGTTTATTTCTATTATTATTTCTATAATTTTTTTTATTATTATTTATTTTTACCTACGTGACTTTACCGAAAAAACCTAAGAGTATGAATCCTTGCAGTCACGAAAGCTTCAAATCATGAAAATTAATTTACATTCAGTTCCGCTGCCATCTTCTGGTATTTTGAGATCTACCCATCATATGTCCTGGTTTTGTTGCACCTCAGAAGTGGAAACGATAACATTTGCTGACTATCATGGTGAAATAAGTTCAAATAACGAATGATAACATTGAACAAACCTGCTTGCATTCTGCAGCTGGGAGCCCTGGAGCAGTATGTGGAGCGGTCAGGTCCAATTATGTTTTATTGTGACAATGGCAAGTACTGGAGCCGCAAGGACAGGAATGGCATTAACAACATCGAGGCGATCGGGGACATGTTCGACGAGAAGGGATCATTCACCGTGATGCGATCCGCATCGGGGGGAGGCAAGATCCTGATCAGAGACGAGCGTGGGGTCTACCTGAGCCGAATCCACAGGTAAAGACAAGATGCACACGCTCTTACCTCTCCCCTTTCATCTCACGCTACTCCCCTTTTTTCTCTCTTAACACTTGCTACTGCCACACACACTCCTTACTCCAGCAAGTATCTGTGAAACTACTGGACATCTGTAAAAAAGGAGCTCGTCAGTTTTCTCGGATAAATACATATTCTGATTCTGAACCAAGTATTTTTGTACAACTTTCTGCTGCCTCCTGTACCCTCTCCATATCCTGGTGCTTGGGTCTCTCCTCCTGCTTCTAGGACCCAGGTCTCCCCCCCCCCCCCACCCCGAAGTGCAGCTACACCACCCGCACACTCCATCAATGGCTTCCGTATGCTACAGATTATGAAGCACCCTTCCCCACCTTTATTTTAAAGTAGAATTTGGGGTTGTCTTAAAATCCATTGGCGTGTGACAAGAAGTGTATAACTTTATTGGGTCAATCTTATTATCTGGTGTGTGACAATATTTCTACACCTATGGTTGGTGTAATATCTATATTCAGGATACCCTTAACCACATGTGACAGTTTGGCAGCTTCCCCTTTTTTGGTCATTTTCCGTGAGGCTTAACATAGACAGTGACAATTACAGAAATCATCCATATAATGTACACAAGTTGTTGGAGCAGATGCTGTTAGTGGGCACCACAGTGGCAAGATGTCAGCTACCTCGCTTGGTATACAGGAGGTTGTGGGTTTGATCCTGACCCTAATGCCTGTATATTTAGAGTTTAAATGTCCTCCCCATGGTCGCGTGGATTTCTCTCCGGGTCCCCCGGTTTTTACCTCCACATTTAGAAACATGCGTTTAGAGTAACTGTCTGCTATAAATTTCCACGTCATTAAACCACTTAATTGGGCTATCATTTGTGGCCAGGTTGCTTCTGCAAAAGCGCTATATAGTTCAGTGGGCCTTGATAAAATAAAAATTTGTTTAAACTAGCTTATAGTGAGCGCTTATGAAGGCTTTCACAGTGCATGAGGGGGTGGTGTGGCTAGCACCACACTTGGCCACATTTGCCTCCCCAGTGCTGATGTTTGCACACTGCACTTTTTAAGGTTGAGTTTTAGAGGAGGCTCGGAACCTGATCAGCGAAACACCACTAATGTTGGCCAAGACCAGGAATCTATCTCATGTCACTGGGTTCATAGCACGGTGCACTAACCACTGCGTGGCTGCTCCCAATAAGGTGCAACACAGACACGTGCACACACAAACTATCCCCCTCACCTTCGTTGCTTCCCGTGTACTCTCCTTTACCTCTGTAGGGGAGGAATTGACCACATCGAGGCGGCGAAACCTATCGCAGACATCTACTGCGAGTTGGAAGTCTTCCCCGTTGGACTCAACAAGGTGGCTCTGATTGCTGATAATGGAAAGTTCGTAAGCCGTATCAATCGGAATGTCGATAACATCGAGGCAGCAAAGAAAGCACGTGACATATACTGCGAGTTTGAGCCGTGCCCCTTTCCTGATCCGAAACCTCATCCATGTTCTGTAAGACCCCTGCGCTGCGTCTGCGAATGAAAGAAACTGTGTGGGTTCTTGAAGCTAGAGTTGTTGAGATATTACAATATGCTAACATTAGATTTAATGATAATAATAAGGCTCTTATTTCACACTAACAGACTCACGGATGCCCACACACTTTCACAGAGGCCCATAGACTTGTACCGTGACCAATAGACTCAAATGTATTTGTTATTTCATTATTGCTTGACTAGTAGGATATGTTAAGATAAAAGAACAACAATAAACTTTCCAAAATGGGCTACAGTGGAACCCTTCTTAACGACCACCCCTGTTAACGGCTAATCGCTTAACGACGGGCCTCCACAGAGCCCAATGTGTTCGCTTACTGACCAGGTCTCAGCCAATTAGCGACGTTCATTCAAGAGCATTGGGGCATTGTTTACATTCGGTGTCTGCTGCCCTTGGAAATGGAAACATCTCCTTTTTAATTTTTTGGTGTATTTAGACTTAAAACTTAAATTACATTCGAAATTATGACTCCAAAAATGCTTGCGAATAAAGACAGTGAGGAAGACAATTAGTGTTTTAACTAAGAAATAAATAATTGAAAACCTGAAAAGGTGTACAGATATGTACTTTGTGCAGTGAATATGGCCTGCCCTCGCTTAAAGACCAAATCGCTGTTTGACTGGTTTCGTAGAACCAATTACTGTCGTTAAGAATGGTTCGACTGTATGGTAATACTATAGCGTTATAGTATTACCATATTGACTTCAAGCTGTCGTGATTGTAGGAATTCATATTCTTTGGGTCTTTCGGTAAAGCCACGTAGATAGAAAAATAATTAATATATCACGACATATATTTTTTTCACCTGATGCGATCGAAATGTCGTGATATTTTTATTATTATTTTTCTATCTACGTGGCTTTACCGAAAGACCCAAAGAATATTACCAAATTTCAGCAAGCTTTCGCTAACCCTAGCTTACTTTTGAGTAAGCTTACTCTTGCTTGTGTATTCCCAACTACCACTGCATGTAGTGGCTAGGATTTACTTGTGACCTTGAAAGAATAGAATAGTACGTGACAGGAACATTCTGTAGATGTTATCAGGAGTAGGAGGAGGTAGATATAGAGGGCAGGTTACCAGGGTGCGCATTGGAGTGGTAGCCAGAGGTCAGCGACCAAGGAGAAGACCTAGATCCAGCCATTGATGGTGGTGGTTGTCCTGCAAGGTCTGAAATTGCCTATGTGGGATATAACATAGCAAATCAATGGGAATGTGTGGTGGCATCAAACAGCACGAGCAAAGATTGCACGCATGTGAATGTATTAATTGCTTGTAATGCACCAATTGCAATAAATAATGTCTCTACTGCCTGTCGTCATTGTGTAATTTCCACAGTTAGTGTCAAGTGTATGAATGAAGCAATTTATCGACTGAAAATTATACCATATGGAAGAACAGTAAAATGTATGAAGCAACATTGTTAGGGGGTTATGGGTTTGGAGTAAGGTTAGGGGTTATGGGTTAGGATTTTGGTTAGGGGTTTGGGCTAATGCTATGGGCAGGTTAGGGGTACGGGTTAGGGGTTATGGTTAAGGGTTAGTAGTTAGTAGTTCGGTCTATGGTTTACGAGTGAGGGGTAAACGATTTGGGTATGGTTAGGGGTTAACATTAAGGGTTAGGAATTTGGGTTTGGAGTGACGGGTTAGGCTTAAGGGTTAGGGTTTGGGGTAGGGTTAGAGGTTTGGACTTTGTACACACTGATTGAATCGCTCCAACAATGTTTTGATATTGTATATTTCAGACATTTGTGACGATGTGTGACGTCACATTAAAATGCCAACTTTATATAAATATAGACAACACGTACTACTTAATTATATAGACTTTTTAATACATGTTTTCTCCTTCAACATCAGAGTGCAGCGCCACATTAAATACGCACTACAATGACAATAGTTTAAAGCGATTTGAAGCACGTCTTATTCTTGGGGGGGGGGGGCAGAGCTTTATGACGTCATATTTGAGGGGGTCTGACTTTTTGTGACGCCGTGTGACTAGGGGGGGGGGGGGGGAAGAGTCAAAAATCGTCCAAAATCGCGTGACGTAATTTATGGACGGCCCCTATCCTTATAACACGTTTAACTGAGCAACTGTTGGGTTTACGTTTCAACATAGTACACGTACAACAAACTAAGCCCCCGACGAAAAATCTCGATTTGTTTTTGCCCTTGGTCCAATGTAAACTAAGAAAATCACACTTTGTAACAATGTATGCTGATCGTAATGATAATGCGCGCCCAAGCATGTGTAATAGAGTTCACGACTCTTGGACGCCGGAGTTGGAGGCACACGGGTTTATTCACACAGCACGGTTGTGGCATACAACACTAGACGGGGTGTCGGCCCCCTCACCCGGCTAGCTGGGGATACACGCGCTAGCTACTTCCTAGCCTGCCTCCTAGTCCTCCTCTAACGGGCTAGGGGAGGCTATCTGGCCCGACACTGGTAAGTCGGGCCCGGTACCCTGAGTCCCAGACCAGCGCTGACAAGAGCACCGGCTCTGGATCTCGGGACCACGCCGCTGGCTCGGTCCTGTTCGGCCCTGATAAGGACGGCGAACCAGGGGAGTCCAGGGCTCTAGCTAAGACGTCTTCAGTCTTCACTGGTTAGCTTAACAAGAACCCCGAGCCCTCCGATACATCCCCTTTTATACCCAACCCCCCGCTGAGGGGTGGGGCCCCCCCCGGGGTGCCTGGCGCGGACGTCGTAGAGAGCACCTCCCCGTGTAGTCACGTAGCCCCGCCCACTGTGTTTGTTTGCCATAAGCTGCCATGCATAACGGGCTCTCTCTCTAACACCCCTACACATGCATCTGCACATGTGTGGAAACGCCGACTCACGGTTGCCCCTAGCAACGCAAAAAAGCTTGCTGGAAACAGCTCAGGAGAAAGAACATCCCCGCACCATCGTCTGCTACATCGTCCGACGACGACGACCTTCCTCAGGCAGTGGACCTGCCTGTTATGGAGGAGGAAATTCAAGCGGGAGCGAGTGCTGGTCCGGGAGTGCAAGATGTCGCCGCGTCGGTGGTTCCGCCCGCGCCGGAGGACGCTAACCAACGATGGAGGCAGATGGCGGCACAGCTGGAGACCTTGAAGATCGTATTGGCGCAACTGTGCGACCTCTTCACGCCGGCGACGGCGTTGGGGAGGCCCGGGGGTGATCGGCAGGCCTCGGCCTTGCCTGCGCTGCCAGCGCCCTCTGCCACGCGGCGCGAAGACGCCATCTTGGGCGTGGCAGGGGAAGAACCGCGGGAAGCCGCCATCTTGCGCCCTCCGCGTCGGGAGGCCGCCATCTTGGACACATTGCGGTGCGACGCCATCTTGAATATGCCACGCGACGAGTCGCCTGCGGAGGACGGCGCATCGAGGAGCCGCAGTCGTCACTTGACAACTGTTAAAGAATTCTCCATTGGTGGCGATTGGAGTGCTTTCGCCTGCAGATTTTTAGCGGCGGTGCACTCCGCCAGGTGGACTGACACAGAGGCCCTGGAAGTTCTGCCAACTCTTCTCAACGACGAGTCGGTCCGATTCTTCCGGTCCATTAAGGCCGAGAAAAAGAAGACACTGAGAGGAGTTTTTGACGAGATGGCGGATGCGTACAAGCCACCGGATGATGCTCACCGCCGATTCGTTCAACGCCAGCGGGCACCCGAAGAGTCGCCGGTGGCATACAGGGGTGCTGTCTTGGAATTAGCCATGGCCGCATACCCAGAGACGGAGCCTGACCTACTGGAACCCCTGATTTTGGGCAAGATGCTCGAGCTATCCAGGGATTTGGGGATCCCTATGCCGGTGTGTGGCCATGAGAAGCTGACATCCCACGCGGCCGCAAAGTGTCTGGATGCCCAGTTCAATCTACGCCGCTAGAAGCAAGTGACAGCGTGGACGGGGGGGCCCATCGTCGAGGGAGGTGCTGTGGGTTTGGATCCCAAGAAGGCGGTGTACGTTCCTGACGGGGGGGGCCCGCAGGAGCTGACAGCCGCCTCTGCGCAGTGGTCGGCCCGCCGTGGACCGGGGCCGCGATCTGTGCCGCCAATGCGGGAGCGTCGGGATGGGGGGACGGCGGTGTGTCGTAACGACGTCGAGTGCTTCCGCTGTGGTCGTAAGGGCCATTACGCCAGGGACTGCTGGGCCCGTATCCCAGGACCGCCTCAGCAGGAGGCCTCGACAGCAGACGTGCCATGGAAGGACCCTCCTGGACAGGCAAGTCGGTGCGCACCAGACACCCGGCAAGGCTTGACACCTCATTCATCACCATTGCCGCGCGATCCGGGTGTTGTTAATAACGGGAGGCCACCGACTGGGCCATGTAGCTTGGTAACGCAGTGGCGTAAATTGGCACGGTGGGTTGTCGCGGCTGCTACTGGTTCATCCACTGTACCGGGTTCTATACAGGGGGTTGACGTGCGCATTTTAGTGGATTCCGGTGCGTCCGCGACTATTATATCTGATGTCATTTTCCATCTGTTGGGCATCCCACCAGAGGCTGTGCGTCCGGTTTACGATTCTTGCGTTGCAGCGAACGGGGGAAGTATGGGCATTGTGGGCCAGGTGGACGCCAATATATCTATCGGGGGAGTGTCGGCCTCTGGAATTGTGTTAATCTCGAGGTCCCTTGCGGTTCCATGTTTGCTGGGAACTGATTTTCTGGCCAAAATACCCATTCTAATCAGAGTTAATCAAAATTGTATTGAATTACCGGGGGGTCGAAAAATTACATTTCTGCCATCGCCCTGGGGGTGACCTGCTCCGGTCTGCCTGGTGCAGGCGTTGTCCGAGGTATCTGTTGACATTCCACCTGGCTCACAGATGCTTATCCCCTTGCGATATCGGAAACCTGTGCCTGGTCGGGAGGGAGCAACTGGGGTTTTGTTATCGCCGTCCGCTACCATAACGGGTGGGTCGGCGCTCGTTGGGGCGCAAACTATAATCCGGCCGGACCAGCAGCCATTTTTGCAGGTGCTTAATGGGAGTACGGAAAATGTTTGCATGCCGGCCGGAACGGTCGTGGCCCATGCCACTACGGCGTTTATGGCCCAGGACCATCTGGGCCGCCGGGATATGGTTGCTGGTGTTTCGGGCCCTGCGGCCCCAGATGATCGCTGGATCGCCGAATTGGCGGGGAAAATTCTTCCCTTTCCGGGGAACAGCGTTCCGCACTTCGCGCGCTATTGTTGAGTTATTCCGATGTGTTTAGCTCCGATGATCTGGACTTGGGACGCACCTCCCTGCTTTCCCATCATATTGACACAGGGGACGCTGCTCCCATTCGGTTGAACTCGCATCGGATGAGCCCAGCAGAGCGAGACCATGTTCGAGGAGCGGTGGATGACATGTTGGCTGCGGACATAATATCTCTGTCTAACAGCCCGTGGGGCGCGCCTGTAGTCTTGGTTAAAAAGAAAGACGGGAAATTGCGATTTTGCGTTGATTTTCGCAAATTAAATAAAGTGTCCGTGGTGGATGCATACCCCCTGCCGCGTATGGATGATTCCCTCGATGCCTTGTCGGGGGCAAAGTTTTTTTCGACGCTAGATCTCTCTTCGGGGTTCTGGCAGCTTCCCCTCGATGAGTCCTCGCGGGAAAAGACTGCTTTCCGTACGCCGCAGGGTTTATTTCAATTCAATTGTCTTCCGATGGGGTTGAATGCTGCTCCCGCCACATTTCAGAGGTTGATGGAACTGGTATTAACGGGGTTGCAGTGAGAGACATGTCTGATATATTTAGACAATATTATCGTCTTCAGCCGCACATTTGACGAACATTTACAGAGGTTGGAGGCGGTGTTCGCTAGAATGCGCTCCGCCAATCTGAAATTTAAACCTAAAAAATGTCACCTACTGCAACGGTCTGTGCGCTATTTGGGACATATAGTCAGTGCCGACGGGGTTGCCACGGATCCAGAGAAGACAGCGTGCGTCCGTGACTGGCCAACCCCGGCCACGGTGGGGGATGTGCGTCGCTTTTTGGGATTTGCCTCATATTATCGTAGATTCGTTCCTAATTTCGCAACGATCGCGAGGCCTCTACACCTCCTTATGGGTAAAGGATGGAAATTTGATTGGGGACTGCCGGAGGAGGCAGCGTTTAAAGGCCTGCGCGATCGGTTGGCTACGGCACCGACGTTGGACTATCCCGATTTTGATCACCCCTTAATTTTGGATACGGACGCGAGTGACACGGGCATTGGGGCCGTGCTGTCACGATCCAAAGGCGGTGTGGAACGCATGGTGGCATACGGTAGCCGGGTTCTGTCCCCCGCCGAAACCCGCTACTGCGTCACTCGCCGGGAACTTTTGGCTATTGTCTATTTTCTCCACCAATTTCGACCGTATCTCTACGGCCGTTCGTTTATTGTGCGCACGGATCATGCGGCTTTGCAATATGCCCTGAAGGTGGACCAACCATCTGGCCAATTGGCACGATGGTTGGACACGCTGCAGGAGTTTTCCTTCCAAATTCAACATCGGAAGGGGGTGCGTCACGCGAATGCGGACGCACTCTCTAGGTTGCCGCAGCGATCCCCTTGCGCGTGCGCGTTGGGGACGCATAGGTGTACGCCGATCCAGCAGCCCCCTCGGCCTATGGCGTTGGCGGTCGAGGTGCCTGAGCCTCCAGTGTGGCCGGGACCGGCCGATGGGATTTTGAACCTTCCATGGGCTGTATGGATTCGTGAATAAATGCTGGACGATTCATTGGGGACCCTGCGGAATCGGGCTGCGAAGGGGGGGGGGGGGGGGGACCGGTTTCCGGAGGGACGCCGGGGACCGCTCTCCGCGACGGACTGCTGATGTGGAGGGAGGGGTTACAGGAATGCTGGCGTCTTGTTGTACCGGCGTCATTGCGGTACGAATTGATTAGGACTCTGCATTGCGACACGCTGTTACACCTGGGGGTGCAAAAGACCCTATTGACGTTGCAGCGAGATTACTTTTGGCACAGCATGACGACGGATGTCGTCGGGCACGTTCGCACGTGTCCCGAGTGTGCCCGGCGGAAGCCGCCTAAACACCCATATGTGCCGCCAATACAGTCTATTCAAGTGTCTCGGGTCAACGAGTTGGTGGCGTTGGATATTTTGGGACCCTTCCCGCCATCCGCTAAGGGTAATAAATACTTGCTAGTTGGGGTGGAGTACCTCTCCCGCTGGCCAATGGCCTGGCCCTTGCCCGACCAGTCGGCGGCGTCGACGCCTTTCTATTCGGATACGTCATGGACAAGAGGGCGCCGGAGAGGCTGCTCACGGATCAGGGCAGGAAATTTTCTTCAAAGTTGTTGGGGGAGGTGTGCGCGGCTCTGGGAACTAAAAAGATCCGGACATCTCCCTACCACCCGCAGACGGATGGCATGGTTGAACGGCTAAATCGGACTCTGTCCGCCATGCTGTGTCACACGGTTAATGAAAAACAAGCGGATTGGGATTTGCATATCCCTGGGGTACTCTCGGCATACCGGATGACGCCTCATGCGTCTACAGGATATTCGCCATTTTTTCTTATGTACGGTCGCGAAAACGTGCCACCGATGGATGTGCAGTTGGGAACAGGAGTGAAGGGGCCTACTAAACTGCTCCCTGATTACATTCAGGACACCGTTCGCCGCGTCACTGAGGCGCGGGAGGGGGCCCGCATGGCTACGGCCAAAACCCAGGCCCGGAACGAACGGTGCGCTCGAAGGGGAAGTGCCCCTGGAAGGTGGGGGACATGGCCTGGCTGCATTGTCCGCAGGTGCGGCCAGGGACCTCCCCTAAATTACATAAACCATGGCAAGGGCCTGTTAGGCTCATCGAGGTTCCCAACCCGCAGTCCGCACGCGTTCGGTTCGGTTCTCGGCGCTGGTACGTCCATACGTCTCGCTTGAAACTATACCTGGCCACTCAAACGGATGCGTCATCTCCTGATGTTGCCTTGCCAGTGTCTGTTGCTGCCGACGCACCCTTGCCTGTGCCTGTTGACCCTGCAAGAGCGCCTGTCGTGCCTTTTACAGACAAACCGGCCGTGACACTGCAGGAGACAGGGGACTCTGCTCTGGGTGGGCCTACCACAGCTGCGGGGACTCCTGGCCCCGCCGCCCTTCCAACCCCACCACAGACACGATTGCGGGACACCCCGGACTCTGGTCCTTCGGGGAAACAGGACCTTGGGGTTGGCGGGCCTCCAATAGCGACAGGCGGGTTTGATCCTATCGCTCCTAAAACCCCGTCGCGTTCTCGGTCTACAGGGGGGCCGCCGCTCGTCCGGGACGGGCCGGCGACCCGCACACGGTCGAAGTCCCTTACGTTTCGTTAATTAATGTTGTTCTTGTTCTTGTTGTTATTGTATATTCGTTGCATTCTCCGTTATCCGTTCATGTCTGATAGTTGGTGCTCGTCCGCATTACTTGGTTGTTTCAGCCGAGGACGGCTGGAATTTTCTCCACGGGGAAGGGTGGTGTAATGCGGGCGTAAACGGCCTCACGGATATGACGTAACAGGGGGGAGGAGTTGGGTCACGTGGGGAGAAGGGAGAGCTCTTAAGGGCAGGAATCGGAAGAGACGGGGGAGAGTGTAAGAATAAAGACGGGAGAAGGCCACGCAGGGCAGGAGGTGGGAAGTGGCGTGATCACCACAGGACGGGACTCGGCACCGTTGGCCAGCGGTGTCCGGGCACGGGGGAGACGGAGAGCAGCGGTGGGGCTGCAGAGAGAGCAGCCGAGGGGCTGCAGATTGGCTGAGAGGAAGCCAGCAGCGGAGCTGCATCGGGAGCCAGCAGAAAGGCTACGGGAGCGTCGGCAGCAGAAGGGCTGCCAAGCGGGAGGTGAAGAAAGCTCCGAGCGAGGAGCCGTGCGGGAGAAGTTGTACGAACCCAAATAAAGGACACGGAGACAGACACAGTGAAAGAGTCCTTTATTACATTAGTATGCTATATATTACATTAAAAGTGAGAAATTTCACCATGAAAATTTCAATAAAAAAAAGTAAATCGGTATACTGACCTATGCCGTTTTTTGGCAAAATTGGTCCAATTTTCATAGCTTAATTTTTCACCAAAAAGTGCATTCCTTGGTTGTGTTTAGCCTTAGTATGCTATTTATTACATTAAAAGTGAGACATTTTACGATTTCATTTTGACGTCTTAAAAATTAAGTCAACAACTTATGCAGTTTTTTTTGCCAAAATGAGCCAAATTTCCATAGCTTTATTTTTCAACAACAAGTGCATTCCTCAATTGTGTTTTCTGTATTATGCTACATGTTACATACAAAATTGTAAATTTCACGATCAAATTTTCACCTCAGAAAAAAAATCGACATACCTTTTTTGGCCAAAAAGCAAATTGGCATACGAGCCTATGCCGTTTTTGGACAAAATTGTGCTTGGATTAGTGTTTGGGTGAGGGTGAAGCGTTAGGGGTTAGGATTAGGGTTAGGGGTTATGGTTTGAGTTATCGGTTAGGGTTAGGGTCAGGGTTAGGGGGTTATGGGGGTTAGGGTTAGTATGATATATATACAAAAAAGAGGGACATTTCACGATGAAATGTTCAAGTAAAAAAATCTAATTGGCATACTAACCTATGCCGTTTTTGCCAAAATAAGTCCAATTTCACAGCTTTATTTTTCAACGAAAAGTGCATTCTTCGGTTGAGTTAGCCTTAGGATGCTATATGTTACGTTAAAAGTCAGAAATTTCACTATGAACTTTTTATATCAATGAAAAAAATAAACATACCTATGTCGTTTTAGACAAAATGAGCTACATTTTTACATCTTTATTTTTCAACAAAACGTTAATTTAGCCTTAGTATGCTATATATTACATTAAAAGTGAGAAATTTTACGATGACATTTTCACGTCTCAAAAAGAAAATCAACATGCTTAACCTATGCAGTTTTTTGCACAAATGAGACAAATTTTCATAGCTACATTTTCCAAGAAAAAGTGAATTCCTCCCTTTTGTTTAGCATGAGTATGCTATATATTACATTAAAAGTGTGAAATTTCACCATGAAACTTTCAAGTAAAAAAAAGCAAATCGGCATACTAACCTATGCCACATTTGCCAAAAATTGGCTCAATTTTCATAGATTTATTTTTCTACAAAAAGTACATTCCTCGTTTTGGTTGAGCCTCAGTATGCTATATATTACATTAAAAGTGAGAAATTTTACTATGAAATTTTGAAGTAAAAAAAAGCAAATCGGCAAACATATGCCTTTTTTGGCCAACATGAGCCAAATTTCCATAGATTTATTTTTCAACAAGTGAATTTCTCCATTGTGTTTGCTGTAGTATGCTACATATTACATACAAATTTGGAAATTTCACGATTAAATTTCTCCTCACAGAAAGAAAATTGGCATACCTTTTTTGGCCAAATAGCAAATTGGCATACTAGCCTATGCCGTTTTTGGACAAAATTGTGGTAGGGTTAGGAGTTAGGGGTTAGGGGTTAGGGGTTAGGGTTAGGGGTTAGGGGTTAGGGGTTAGGGGTTAGGGTTAGGGGTTAGGGTTAGGGGTTAGGGGTTAGGGTTAGGGGTTAGGGGTTAGGGTTAGGGGTTAGGGGTTAGGGTTAGGGGTTAGGGGTTAGGGGTTAGGGGTTAGGGGTTAGGGTTAGGGTTTAGGGTTTAGGGGTTAGGGGTTAGGGGTTAGGGGTTAGGGGTTAGGGGTTAGGGGTTAGGGGTTAGGGTTTAGGGGTTGGGGTTTGGGGTTTGGGGTTTGGGGTTTGGGGTTTGGGGTTTGGGGTTTGGGGTTAGGGTTTAGGGTTAGGGGTTAGGGGTTGGGGTTGGGTTAGGGGTTAGGGGTTTGGGGTTTGGGGTTTGGGGTTTGGGGTTGGGGGTTGGGGGTTGGGGTTTGGGGTTTGGGGTTAGGGATATTAGGGTTAGGGATATTAGGGTTAGGGAAATTAGGGTTAGGGATATTAGGGTTAGGGGTTAGGGTTAGGGGTTAGGTTTAGGGTTAGGGGTTAGGGGTTAGGGTTAGGGGTTAGGGTTAGGGTTAGGGTTAGGGATTAGGGTTAGGGTTTAGGGTTGGGGTTTGGGGTTTGGGGTTAGGGTTAGGGGTTAGGGTTAGAAGTTAGGGGTTAGGGTTAGGGGTTAGGGGTTAGAGTTAGGGGTTAGGGTTGGGTTAGGGTTGGGTTAGGGTTAGGGGTTAGGGTTAGGGGTTAGGGTTAGGGGTTAGGGTTAGGGGTTAGGGTTAGGGGTTAGAGTTAGGGGTTAGGTTTAGGGGTTAGGTTTAGGGGTTAGGGTTATTAGGGTTAGGGTTAGGGGTTAGGGGTTAGGGTTAGGGGGTTAGGGTTAGAGGGTTAGGGTTAGAGGGTTAGGGTTAGAGGGTTAGGGTTAGAGGGTTAGGGTTAGAGGGTTAGGGTTAGAGGGTTAGGGTTAGAGGGTTATGGTTAGAGGGTTAGGGTTAGAGGGTTAGGGTTAGAGGGTTAGGGTTAGAGGGTTAGGGTTAGAGGGTTAGGGTTAGAGGGTTAGGGTTAGAGGGTTAGGGTTAGAGGGTTAGGGTTAGAGGGTTAGGGTTAGAGGGTTAGGGTTAGAGGGTTAGGGTTAGAGGGTTAGGGTTAGAGGGTTAGGGTTAGAGGGTTAGGGTTAGAGGGTTAGGGTTAGAGGGTTAGGGTTAGAGGGTTAGGGTTAGAGGGTTAGGGTTAGAGGGTTAGGGTTAGAGGGTTAGGGTTAGAGGGTTAGGGTTAGAGGGTTAGAGGGTTAGGGTTAGAGGGTTAGGGTTAGAGGGTTAGGGTTAGAGGGTTAGGGTTAGAGGGTTAGGGTTAGAGGGTTAGGGTTAGAGGGTTAGGGTTAGAGGGTTAGGGTTAGAGGGTTAGGGTTAGAGGGTTAGGGTTAGAGGGTTAGGGTTAGAGGGTTAGGGTTAGGCTCATCTCCGGGCACGGGTTTCCTTCCTGAAAACAACCGCAATGGAACAACCACAATTAAACGACCACAATGAAACACCAATGACAACCACGCTCGTAGTGAACCCTACTTACACGGTTAGAAAGTAAAGTTTAAAACGATGAACCCATTGCATCGCAACATCCCTGATGATGATGATGACACCATTGATGACAAAAAAGTATATAATTCCAAATTGTAATGTCGTGCCACCACACAGTGTTCGCTCCTCGCTCTGGGGAAGAACCGCAGACGAGCGGGAATGTAGCAGCCACGCAGTTCCCCAAGCTCTGCGGACCTCTATATGAAGATGTTTTCAGCCAATGAATATTCATCAGGTTACACCTGATGACGATGATGGTGGTGGTCGTGTTCAGGTGGACGACCGCATGGAACTCCGCAACGTCTGGCGAGAGTGGAAGCTGCGTTCCTCACCATGCTGCCCGCCGCTGCCGCCGCCGGTGCCGCGGAAATGACCGTGCGGTCCAGGCGTACCCGGCAACCGTCAACCTCCTCCTGATCGTCATGGAGCTGCTGGATGGTGCGGTCGGCCTCCGCCAGTGCCGCTCTCCGGAGCTGCTCGTCCGGGGAGTTCATGCGGGCGAGCAGGTCAGCTGGGCGACACGTGCACAGAGGTCACACTGGTACCCCTTTTTCCACTGGCACATCTGAACCGAGCCAGAGCTGTCCTGACCCAGGCCATCGTAGCACAAAAGGCGCCATGTTGTTTTTTTCCATTGCAGAAACCGTGCCGTGCCGCCCAAGTCACGCGCAGTGAACGAGCGGAGACGCGCTTCCTCGGCGCGTACCGACCGACGTCACACGCAGCGATTACGTCATTTGCCCCTAGCCCTGCTTGGCCCCGAGGTAGCTTCAGTCGCCTGACAAGAATGGTGGGCGCACCTTCGGTTTAGTTCTGGCCGGTGGAAAACCACCGCTGTCATAGTTGCTGGCTCGGCTCGGATGTGACAGTGGAAAGGGGGCCTTCGTCCCGCGTCACACGGCAATGCCCTGCCCTGCCCTGCCCACCCGTGGCGTGCGAGAGCCTCACCGACGTCGTCCACTCTGCCCAAGAAGCGACCGAGTTGCTCGTCCGTGCTCGAGTCCACCATGGCCGCTGTCACCGTGTTTCTCTGTGTGTGTCTGCTCTGATGAATGCCGCACGCGCGCAGCGGGATACAGCACACGCACGCGCGCCGCACGCGCGCAGCGGGATACAGCACGTGCGCCGCACGCGCGCAGCGGGATACAGCACACGCACGCGGGCCGCACGCGCGCAGCGGGATACAGCACACGCACGCGCGCCGCACGCGCGCAGCGGGATACAGCACACGCACGCGCGCCGCACGCGCGCAGCGGGATACAGCACACGCACGCGGGCCGCACGCGCGCAGCGGGATACAGCACACGCACGCGGGCCGCACGCGCGCAGCGGGATACAGCACACGCACGCGGGCCGCACACGCACGCGGGCCGCACGCGCGCAGCGGGATACAGCGCACGCGCGCAGCGGGATACAGCACACGCACGCGGGCCGCACGCGCGCAGCGGGATACAGCACACGCACGCGGGCCGCACGCGCGCAGCGGGATACAGCACACGCACGCGCGCCGCACGCGCGCAGCGGGATACAGCACACGCACGCGGGCCGCACGCGGGCCGCACGCGCGCAGCGGGATACAGCACACGCACGCGCGCCGCACGCGCGCAGCGGGATACAGCACACGCACGCGGGCCGCACGCGCGCAGCGGGATACAGCACACGCACGCGGGCCGCACGCGCGCAGCGGGATACAGCACACGCACGCGGGCCGCACGCGCGCAGCGGGATACAGCACGCGCGCGCGCGTTCACCCCCGCGCGCGCGCGCGCGTTCACCCCCGCGCGCGCGTACACCCCCGCGCGCGCGCGCGTACACCCCTGCGCGCGCGCGCGTACACCCCCGCGCGCGCGCGCGTACAAACGCCACAACTGAGATGCCACATCGACCATCGCCCCCGACTGACAGGCTCTTGTCCACATGCAGGCCGGTGCAGGGCCACCACCTTGTGCCACACAGGGGCAGCTACTACTTGGGGATGCTCTTCGAGTGTTTGAGACGAGATACGATACAAAACTCCGAATTGCTGGGGCGATTAAGCAAGCACCATATAAATGCAATTCATAACAGTGAATGCTTGGGAGCTTATTGGCTCTCGCTCCTGGTTAGAGATCTCCCCAACACACAGGTCCACAAAAACTGGCCGCTCTTACCCTGCAGGTTGCACCTAGGAACTGAGTGTTCAACTTCACATTCTTGTCATAAAAGGCCTGTGATAAAGGTGCATCTATTGGAGCGGCATCGTCTAAGGCAGTGGTTCTTAACCTTGTTGGAGGTACTGAACCCCACCAGTTTCATATGCGCATTCACCGAACCCTTCTTAATTGGAAAAATAAAATATTTTTTCAAATTCAAAACATAAGTACATGTTTTACTGGTGCACAATCATATGAGTCAGGTGTGTGTCTTAACCTCCGCCGAACCCCTGGGGCTCGATCGAACCCAGGTTAAGAACCACTGGTCTAAGGCTTACGCATCTCCCGGGTCTCCATTTGACTTTGTATTGTCTCGGAGGAAGTCCACCCACACCTCCACTTCCACAAACTGCTGGGAGTTGCCTCGCTCTGCCTCACAGTCAGAATTCTCCTCCTGCTTCACGTTGCCTCCATCGATGTGAAGGTCCGATTTGGGAGTTGAATCTTCATATTCACATTTTACCTTCACTTCTTCACATTTCACCTTCACCTCTTCATATTTCACCTTGATTTCTTTGAAAGTGTCCAAGCTGGGATTTTCTTCCGGTTCTTGTTTGATGAGGGATGGGCTCATTGCAGCACTTTGACTTTCACAAGCTGATTTCACACTCCACTCCTGGTGGATCTTTTGATGCTTGTGTGTTCTCTGGTGTCTTTGAAGATGTGCTGACCATGCAAACGCCTTCCCACACACACTGCACTTGAAGGGTTTCTCTCCCGTGTGTGTTCTCTTGTGTGCTACAAGAGTAGATGAATCTGAAAACGCCTTCCCACACACACTGCACTTGTAGGGTTTCTCTCCTGTGTGTGTTCTCTGGTGTGTTACAAGAGCAGATGAATCTGAAAACGCCTTCCCACACACACTGCACTTGAAGGGTTTTTCTCCCGTGTGTGTTCTCTGGTGTTTTACAAGATGAGCTGAACGTGCAAACGCCTTCCCACACACACTGCACTTGAAGGGTTTCTCTCCCGTGTGTGTTCTCTGGTGTGCTACAAGAGTAGATGACTGTGAAAATGCCTTCCCACACACACTGCACTTGAAGGGTTTCTCTCCCATGTGTGTTCTCTGGTGTGCTACAAGAGTAGATGAACGTGCAAACACCTTCCCACACACACTGCACTTGCAGGGTTTCTCTCCCATGTGTGTTCTCTTGTGTTTTACAAGAGTAGATGAATCTGAAAACGCCTTCCCACACACACTGCACTTGAAGGGTTTCTCTCCCGTGTGTGTTCTCTTGTGTGTCACAAGAGCAGATGACTGTGCAAACGCCTTCCCACACACACTGCACTTGAAGGGTTTCTCTCCCGTGTGTGTTCTCTGGTGTGCCACAAGAGCAGATGACTGTGCAAACGCCTTCCCACACACACTGCACTTGAAGGGTTTCTCTCCCTTGTGTGTTCTCTGGTGTGTTACAAGATCATATGACTGTGCAAACGCCCTCCCACACACACTGCACTTGAAGGGTTTCTCTCCTGTGTGAGTTCTCTGGTGTGTTACAAGATCATATGACTGTGCAAACGCCCTCCCACACACACTGCACTTGAAGGGTTTCTCTCCTGTGTGAGTTCTCTGGTGCCGTGTCAAATGTTCAGGACGATCCGTGCTGTATGCACACTGGTCGCATTGATGCCTTTTTGCACCGAGCTGCGCCGAGTGCCTTTGCTCCATGAGACCAATTCTGCAGAGGCAGCGACAGCTGCAGACAGAAACAAAGAATATCCACACCATCTACACGTCAGTATCGAGGCACAGAGGAATGCATATATACACAGTCACACGTGACTTACACGTCTATAGTTATTCATATATTTATGATATAGTAAAAAAGTGTCCCAAATTCATCACATGGGCTGTTATGGCACACAATGAGAGGGCAAATGGTTATAACCGTGCCTGGAAGCCCTCGTATCTTCAAAATGAACGTTAACCCAAAACTCAGCACACAATTTCAGCTGTCTGGCTTCTAAATAAATGTTTATGAAAGCTAAATTCAGCTGACATAACAATGGGTGTTGAAAATAATACTATTTGTGTTATGCACAAATGCATAAATTAATGTTCAATCGCAATTTAGAGGTGTGAAGCCAGGCACAGATGTCCTTGATTGCTCGGATGAGCAGTTCCGACTTAAGCTGCTGCACGTGTTTGCTGTGATCACTTCCTGACTCCATTCTTACAAAGAGTTCCAGAGGAAAACTAAAATAAACTACTGTTTTGATATAACCTCTGTGCTCAATAGAGTTAATAGACTTTACTGCAAATACAAACTTGACACTGTCACACACTCAGAGGTGGAGCCAGGATTTTCAGGTAGGGGGAGGAAACCCCTCCAGCAATGAAAAATTACAGGAGTTGTTAGTAAGTAAGGAGTTGTTAGTGAGAAAGGAGTTGTTAGTAAGAAAGGACTTGTCCCTTGCTTTTCATTCGACGCGTGTGATCGTCATCGCCCTCGCTGAACGTGTTGATGCCTTCAGGAAAGAAAAATAGACTTTTGTATTTTGGGGGGGGGGGGGGGGGAAATGACCATGACGTATGTGGCATCAACCCGCATCACACCTGAGCTAAGGGCTCTGCAATGCTTACCCCCCTAACCACATGGCTCTTCGCGCGCCGTACTTCTACAGCTGTTCACAGCGTGCCGGGAGATTTTAGGTGGCGCTTCGCTCCTGGCCGATTAAGTCATTGGCTTCTCGGAGTTTCAATACAAATCCGTGTGAAGAACAGGTACAACTGCCATCTTAAATATATAGCAGAACTTACACCTGTTTGTTTGTGTGAAACAGCAAAAACTCTCCAACGCTGAGCTCTGGCGTCATGAAATTTTCACAGCTTATGCTGTCAGGAATTTCTAAGCGAACGCCACGTCATTCCCTTCCCGAGTGGCAAAAATCGACCTGACGTAGCAGTGGGTTCTGGTTGAATTTCCTTGAGTGAGTACATCCGATTTAGGTAAATTGAAGTGTTTCGGCTTCCTTCTTGCAAGCATCAATTTTTTCAGGGTTTTTCAGTGAATTATGAGGGAATATTAAATTAATCCAAGACAAGAATCCAAGTCCCGGGCAAAGCCGGGTAGTGAAGCTAGTTACTAATAAACCCCAATGATCCTATCGAAATTAGGGATTTCTATCGGATTGTTGGGGGGGCACGTGCCACCCCACCCCCACTGGCTCCACCACTGTCACGGTTCACAGGTGGTGGTGTGTCCAGACCCATGCCTTGCCACCTTCACCTGCTCAGTATTAATGCTTCCTCACTCCACCAAGTAATTCATTGAGGATCAACCAACCGAGGATCAACCAGCCGAGGCTGCGTGTCTCTCTGTGGTGAGATGTTCACTACCTGTCCTGGCATACAGGAAGTCGTGGGTTCGATCCCGACCCTGACGCCTGCTGTATATTTGTAGTTTACGTGTCTCTCTCTCTCCCCGTGGTCGCATGGATTTCCTTCCCGATCCCCGGGTTTCCCCTCCACATGTAGAGAGTGAACACCGCCACGCGTCTAGAGTGAACACCGCCACGCGTCTAGAGTGAACACCACCACGCGTCTAGAGTGAACACCACCACGCGTCCAGAGCGAACACCGCCAAGTATCTAGAGTGAACACCGCCACACGTCTAGAGCGAACACCGCCACGCGTCTAGAGTGAACACCACCACGTGTCCAGAGCGAACACCGCCATGTGTCTAGAGTGAACACCGCCACACGTCTAGAGTGAACACCGCCACACATCTAAAGTGAACACCGCCACACGTCTAGAGCGAACACCGCCACGCGTCTAGAGCGAACACCGCCACGTGTCTAGAGTGAACACCGCCACGCGTCCAGAGTGAACACCGCCACGCGTCTAGAGTGAACACCGCCACGCGTCCAGAGTGAACACCGCCACGCATCTAGAGTGAACACCGCCACGCGTCTAGAGTGAACACCGCCACGCGTCCAGAGTGAACACCGCTACGCGTCTAGAGTGAACACCGCCACGTGTCTAGAATGAACACCGCCACGCGTCTAGAGTGAACACCACCACACGTCTAGAGTGAACACCACCACGCGTCTAAAGTGAACACCACCACGCGTCTAGAGTGAACACCACCACGCGTCTAGAGTGAACACCGCCACACGTCTAGAGTGAACACCACCACGTGTCTAGAGTGAACACCGCCACGCGTCCAGAGTGAACACCGCCACGCATCTAGAGTGAACACCGCCATGCATCTAGAGTGAACACCGCCATGTGTCTAGAGTGAACACCACCACGCGTCTAGAGTGAACACCACCACGCGTCTAGAGTGAACACCGCCACGCATCTAGAGTGAACACCGCCATGCGTCTAGAGTGAACACCGCCACGCGTCCAGAGTGAACACCGCCACGCGTTCAGAGTGAACACCGCCACGCGTCCAGAGTGAACACCGCCACGCGTCTAGAGTGAACACCACCACGCGTCTAGAGTGAACACCACCACGCGTCTAGAGTGAACACCGCCACGCGTCTAGAGTGAACACCACCACGCGTCTAGAGTGAACACCGCCACGCGTCTAGAGTGAACACCACCACGCGTCTAGAGTGAACACCGCCATGTGTCTAGAGTGAACACCACCACGCCTCTAGAGTGAACACCACCACGCGTCTAGAGTGAACACCGCCACGCGTCTAGAGTGAACACCGCCACGCGTCTAGAGTGAACACCGCCATGTGTCTAGAGTGAACACCACCACGCGTCTAGAGTGAACACCGCCACACGTCCAGAGTGAACACCGCCACACGTCCAGAGTGAACACCGCCACACGTCCAGAGTGAACACCGCCACGCGTCCAGAGTGAACACCGCCACGCTGTTAACGAGCCTCACCTTGTTGTTGTTGTTGTTGGCAGGTCTCTTGTGAAAACAAGAGCGGTACAGCAGCTCAAGCGGGCGTGGCCTGGTAAAAATTAAAACTGTGTTAATGTTTAAAGTAAAACAAAGTTACAAAGTGGCGAGCCGGGTGAAGACAAATTCAACTTAAGCGAGAGAATTGAAGCGAACGCGACCAGGCGAGGGCAGGAGGCAAGGCCCCGCGTTGTAAAGTTCCAACCTGGACATCGCTTCCATGCTCGCTGCTACTCAATTGACATCCCTACGAGAGAGAGAGCGAGGCTCTACCTCGGTAAACAACCACCACAACCACCACCACAACCACAACAACCACCACCACTTCTAGATTGGAAGCTTTCGTGACTGCAAGGATTCATATTCTTAGGTTTTTTCGGTAAAGTCACGTAGGTAAAACATTAAAATTAATAAAAGTAAAATAAAATAAAAATCACGACGTTTCGGGGAAGGGCCAAGTACAGCACACTTTTTATTCTGTACTTGGCCCTTCCCCCCCTCTCCAACCATTATATAAACGGAGTGGTAGCTCCTGCAATCTCTCATTTACTAGATACAGCTGTCGTGGCTGTGACGGTTCCACCTGAAGACGGAAGCTTGTGTTGCCTCCGAAACGTCGTGATTTTTATTTTATTTTTATTAATTTTAATGTTTTACCCACGTGACTTTACCGAAAAAACCTAAGAATATAACCACCACCACAACCGCGATGAGAATTTCTCACCTCGGATTTCAGTGCACGGGCCGAGCGGCAACTTCCTGGTCCCTCGTGACGTCAGGCGGCAGCAGGTGACATGACGTCACTTGCGGGGTACGATGACACTCCCCTCCCACAATGAGCGGCTCTCAACTCGCGACAGCTTTCACGAATAAATTATGTTAATGAGCCGCCAGGTATCGGGCGTGGCTTTGCCCAAATAAGGATTGGCACTGGGACAGGTATCGGCAGCGGCTGAGTGGATGTGACGTCACTCTCAAGAGCGCGGTGGTCGGGGGTGAGTGACATGACGTCACTAACGAGGCACCTCCCCCTGGCGTTTGACGCCGATGAGGTCACGCTGAGCGGTGACGTCAGAGGGCGGGGTCAGAGTTCAAGTTTGTTGACAGAAGGGGAGCGGCAGTGTCATGGTGAGCGCTGCGCTCCGCACCGAACAGCCGAGTTCCATTCCCGCTCGTGGCCAACACCGCCAGTGACGACTTTCTGAGCCGGTCCTGAGCCTCCCCTACGTCGACTCAGCCTCAAACGAGTACCCGGTGCTGTGTCAACATCGCCACTGGGGAGACAAAGGCGGCCGGGCGTGGTGCTGGCCACCCACCCCCTCGTGTGCCGTGACGACCTCCACCGGTGCTGCTACTCGCTGTGAGCAGCACTTTGTAGATGTCGTGGCTTGGCTCTCCAGCACACTGCTGGCGACATTTCACGATGACATTTTCACGTCCATACAAAATCAGCATACTAACCTATGCCGTTACTGGCAAAATTGTCCCAATTTTTCTAGTTTTATTTTTAAACAAAAAGTGCATTTATTCTTTGGTTCTTTTCGGTTAAGTCACGTCTAAAAATAAAATAATAAATTAAAATAAAATAACATTACGACGTTTCGATTGCAACACAAGCAATCATCATCAGGCATAAAAGAAATAGCAACAAAAATCTAACTAGAAAAAACTATAGACAGACATACAAGCAGACAGACATCACAACGGCACACAGAGAGAGGAGCAAGCTGACAACGCGGCACGGGCACGCAAGCCTGAAAATTAGGAGGCAGGCACACGAAAATTAAATAACCTAGTAAAATATCGAAATGTGATGTAATACAACACAGAGAGTCGGTGTGTTGTATTACATCACATTTCGATATTTTACTAGGTTATTTAATTTTCGTGTGCCTGCCTCCTAATTTTCAGGCTTGCGTGCCCGTGCCGCGTTGTCAGCTTGCTCCTCTCTCTGTGTGCCGTTGTGATGTCTGTCTGCTTGTATGTCTGTCTATAGTTTTTTCTAGTTAGATTTTTGTTGCTATTTCTTTTATGACTGATGATGATTGCTTGTGTTGCAATCGAAACGTCGTAATATGTTATTTTATTTTAATTTATTATTTTATTTTTAGACGTGACTTAACCGAAAAGAACCAAAGAATAATTCCTGCAGTCACGAAAGCTCCTAAATTAAGATTAAAAAGTGCATTTCTTGGTTGTGTTTAGCCTGAGTAGCCTATATATTACGTAAAAAAGTGGGGAATTTGATACATTAAATTTTCGAATATAAAAAAATGAATCGGCATACTGTGCCGATTTTAGCCGAAATAAGCCCAACTTTCACAGCTTTATTTTTGGACAATAGTTCATTCCTCTATTGTATTTAGCCTTAGTATGCTATGTATTAGATTAAAAGTGGGAAATTTCACGATGAAATGTTCACGTCCCGTTTTTGGCCAATATTGGCCAAATTTTTCCAGCTTTATTTTTCAACAAAAGTGCAATCCTCGTGTGTTTAGCCTTAGTATCCTATATATAGCGTTAAAAAGTGCGAAATTTCACCATGAAATGTTTAAGTGAAAAAAGAAAATCGGCATACTATGCCGTTTTTGGCTAAAATTGGACACATTTTTACAGCTGTATTTTTAAACCAAACGTACATTCCTCGGTTGTGTTTAGCCTGAGTAGCCTATATATTACATTAAGAGGGAAATTTCACAATGAAATTTTCAGGTCCCATAAAGAAATCGGCACACTCACGTATGCCATTTTGGCCAAAATTGGGCGAATTTTCATAGCTAAACTTTTCAAAGAAAAAGTTAATTCCTCTTTTTTGATTAGCATTAGTATGCTGTATTATTACTATAAAGGTTTGATATTTCATGATGACATTTTCACGTCCTAAAAATTAAATTGACATAACATTTTTTGGCTAAAAAACAAATAGGCATACTAACCTATGCAGTTTTTGGACATAATTGGGTTAGAGTTAGGCTTAGCAATTAGGGTTAGGGTTTAAGGTTAGGCGTTAGGGGTAGGGTTAGGGATAGGGTTAGGGCTCGATTATTCCAACTCACTACTCTCCGGGACATCTGGCAAAAACATTACCAAGCTGATGCGTGTACAAAATTATTTTACTGGCGTCATGACGGGTACTGCAAAATCCGACCATGTCTGTCCAGTGCTCACCGAACTGCATTGGCTTCCTGTTGCCGAACTCATACAGTATAAAATTGCACTCATTACATACAAAGCGCTGGCCACAAGTGAACCCCAATACCTTGCTGGTATCATCAAAGAGCATCAACCATCACGCAAACTCCGGTCATCCTCGTAGCAACTTTTGGCTAGTCATCGAACAAAGACGGTCGCTGCATTGCACGCTTTCAGATGCACTTCTGCAGCCGTCTGGAATATTCTTCCCTCCGAGATTAAGAAGTCACTGGAGCTACGCATTTTTAAAATCTAGGTTGAAAATATATTTTCTTTAGAATTGCTTTTCGTGCTTAGTTTGGTGTCCCTCCCCGGCACCTCCGATGACCATGGTTGGCTATGTACGGTGTGAAAGAAGTTCAACATACACACCAACATGGACACTCGCTAAATATACTAACCAACATGGACACTCACTAAAATAACTTAACCAACATGGACACTCGCTAAATAAGCTAACCATCATGGACACTCGCTAAATAACCTAACCATCATGGACACTCGCTAAATAACCTAACCAACATGGACACTCGCTAAATAACCTAACCATCATGGACACTCGCAAAATAACCTAACCAACATGGACACTCGCTAAATAACCTAACCATCATGGACACTCGCTAAATAACTTAACCAACATGGACACTCGCTAAATATACTAACCAACATGGACACTCGCTAAATAACCTAACCATCATGGACACTCGCTAAATAACCTAACCATCATGGACACTCGCTAAATAACCTAACCAACATGGACACTCGCTAAACAACGTAACCAACATGGTGCTGTAGCGCCACCGTGTGGTCACGTGGTACCACTGCAGCGCCTGGCGCGGTGACAGCAGCAGTGGCACTGTGCGGCGTCTTCACGGCTTCATTGCAGCCAACCCGCTTGGGACTAACGCCAGCACGCAGCAGCAGCAGCGACTCACAACTGCGGGAACGCGCGGGGTGACGCCTGACAGCGGCAACTGCTGGCGAACTGTGTTGGCCTGTACTGCACATGTCCACCAAGATGGCAGACGTAACCACGAATTAAATACCAGCCAAGTTTGGTGGCGATTGCTTTCACGGTGTGGATTTGTATTTGGAACATACTTTCATTTTCATACATGGAAGTGTCGGAGATTGAATAACAAAAATACACGTTACATGGAGTTACTATTTTTTTAATATGAAGAACACAGGTGCTGAGAGAAATTAGAAAGGGGAAGAGATAATTAAGGAAGTGGCACTGTCGATGCAATGAACGAGGGCGCAGCGAGCAGTAGAGGCCAGGTGGTGAACGAGAGTCGTGACAGGCGGCTAGAGGATGATTGATGGGAAGGCGCGTGCGGAGTGAGGCGTCACGTGGGGGGAGGTTGAGGGCGGGGCGGGGCGGGGATTCCCCACGCAGGGCGCCATCTCGGCTGGGCACCGCGTGGAGGACGCGTGGTTCTTGTGGCGTCGTTGAATTCGTCTTCAACTACCGATCACAGCTGCTCCATGTGGCTTAGCAGCTCCTCAAGGTGGATCACCAGCTCGACCATATGGCTTACCAGCTCGTCAAGGTGGATTCCCAGCTCCTCAAGGTGAGTTGCCAGCTCATTCAGTGGAATTTTTTTGTCAAACACAGTTACGAGGCCTGTCTTGTGTTTAGAGTTAGTAATAGCCTAGATTCGTAGACCGTCGCTTTTTTAAGTGTAACATTTAAGCTATTTAAGTGCAAAATCCTCTCATTGTTTTTCATTGTAATGAGGCGAGGAGGAGACTGTAACACGTTCCCAAGAGGGATGAAGTTTTAAATCGTGCGTCAACACGTGTTTAGATTGCGGCCTGTGTGGTGATTATCGGCAGCCTGTATGTAATTCAGGCGAGTCCGTGCTCTGAATATTGAGTTTTTGCGAGGTTTTTTCAAATATACTTCCCTACGATCGATTTCGTTTATTTTGTGTAATCTGACAGTGATTGTCAACTCCCCCCCCCCCCGCAATCATTTCCCGAAATATATTTCAGAACAAACGTTAAGGTGCAAAGTTGACAATTTGTCAATACAAAAGAGGGTTGGGTTTGGGTTTGTTTAGGGTTAGCGGTTAAGGGTTAGGGTCAGGGGGGTTAGGGTTTAGGGATAGGGTTAGTATGATATATGTAGATTAAAAGTCAGACATTTCACGATGAAATGTTCAAGTAAATATTAAAATTGGTATACTAACTCATGCCGTTTTTAGCCAAAATTAGCAAAATTTTTACATCTTTATTTTTCAACAAAAGTTCATTCCTCTTTTGTATTTAGCCGTAGTATGCTATATATTACATTAAAAGTGACAAATTTAACGATTGCATTTTCACATCTCTAAAAGATATCAGCATACTAACCTATGCAGTTTATTTGCTAAAATGAGCCAAATTTTCACATCTTAATTTTCCAAGAAAAAGTTAATTCCTCCTTTATGTTTAGCATTAGTATGCTATATATTACATTAAAAGTGAGACATTTCACGATTACATTTTCACGTCTCAAAAAGAAAATCAGCATACTATCTTATACAGTTTTTTTGCGAAAATGAGCCAAATTTCCATAGCTTTATTTTTTAACAAAAAGTGCATTCCTCCATTGTGTTTGCTGTAGTATGCTACGTATTACGTACAAAATTGAAAATTTCACGATAAAATTTTCACCTCAGGTATGCCAAGAAAATCATCATACCTTCTTTGGCCATAAAGCAAATTGGCATACTAGCCTATGCCGTTTATGGACAAAATTGTGTAAGGGTTTGGGTGAGGGTTAGGATTAGGGGTTAGGGTTAGTGGTTAGGGGTTAGGGCTAGGAGTTAGTGGTTGGGGGTTAGGGTTAAGGTAGTTAGGGTCCAGGTCGATGTTAAGGGTTAGGGTCATGGTTGGATTAGGGTTAGAGTTCAGGGTTAGGGTTAGGCATTAGGGTTAGGGTCAAGTTCAGGGGGTTAGGGTTAAGGGTTAGTATGACAACTGCAGTGCCTCGGCACGATAACAGCAGCAGTGGCACTGTGTGGTGTCTTCACGGCTTCATTGCAGCCAACCGTACTTCGGACAAACGCCAGGACCGCCACATCACCAGCGACTCACAACTACGAATTGATTGCTTGTGATACTGCACTTGTCCACCAGAGGGGACACGTAACACGTCAAGCGCGGTAAAAATAATATTTAAAACAACTTTTTTTAAACACGCTTTTATGAAATGTACGAGTAATGACAGAACTCCACGACTCCAGGAAGTGGCCCTGAAGCTTTCCAAAATGTAAGGGACCGTGGCCAATTACAGCCAATGTCAGTTGACCGTGGACAATTAGACCCAAGCCAAAACATAACATATAAAAAATATTGTTTAAAAATAAATAAAAAATTTATGATAGAATATAGTATTTGTCATTAGTTTGACATAAGTATACCAAGTTTGCAGTCGATACCACATTGGGAAGTGGGTTAAAATTGAGTTACAAGATTTGAGGATACGACAACGACGACAACAACAACAGACAGAGTGAGTTAAAAGAAAGCGTGTAAAAACGAAACTATCCGGCCGATTTGCACTGCAATGCTTTATTTCTTTACGGATTTTCAAATAACAAACTACTGCATTGACATCCCAAGCTGTCCCATACATTTAGACCATTGAATATTTGGTGAACATCGGTGCTGAAATAGTGAAACGCACTGCATTCTCAAACAGTGCGCTTCAAATCGGCAACAATCACACCCATCATCGACTTCAATGCAAAATGCCGCCCCGGTTGCACAAGTCACACAAGCAAGTGGTGTGTGCCCTTCGACTCTACTCGACAGTCGCGCCATATACGATTCAACTCATCTCGCTGAGATGCGTTTAAAGGCATATTTGAGGCATCTCACTTGCAACCCTAAGAAGTCCTAAATCCAAAGCAGGAGTCTCAATTCCAAATCTCGGAGTTCCGATTCTTCATGCGGGAATGTGAACACCAAGGAAGTGGTTGTGGGGCTCCCGGAAATGGAATAGGGACTCCCAAAATAATCCATATACAGTACCCTGTTAGCCTAGTTAGGGTTATGGTAAACGGTTAGGGGTCAATGAGAAGTGAATTCCTCCATTGAATTGTCTTACAATGCTGTATATACAATAAAAACTGGGCAATTTAACATGTATATTTTTTGGGTGAAAAAATCGACATAGCAGTCAAATACACTAAATGCATGTGGAGGGAAGAACATGCAAACTATGAACATACAGCAGTTGTGAGGGACGGGGTTCAACTTACGACTTCCTGTATACCAGGCAAGGTAGTTACATTCTTGCCACTCTGAATTCCTCCATTGACGTTAGTCTCACTACGTGATGGATGAAGCAAAAACTGTAAAATTAAAGGTACTACGTGTTTTTTTGCAAAAAATAGCCACATTTATAAATAACGCGATCTAAACCCAAAAACGTTGATTATGAATAACATTGGTCGCGAAAGCCTACGTGTTAAACCAAATTTTTGACTTGCAATTTTTTAATTAGAAGCTCATTCCTCCAATGCCTTTAGTCATACTATGCTATATATGAAATGAAATTTGGTGATTATACAAATACAGTGATACCTCGGTTCACGAAGTTAATTCGTGAACTGACTCTGGTCGCGAACCGAATTGGTCGTGAACCGAGGCACATTTTCCCATAGGGTTCAATGTAAATCCGATTAATCCGTTCTGACCTTTTTTGTTTGTTTTTGAAGCACATAAATATGAAACAAATTACAATACACATTAGTACTGTACAGTATAGTAATGTATAAAGAGAGAACACTAACCTTGCTTGAGATGACTTTTGGCATTGAGGAAGGCAGGTGGGAGGCGGGTGGGAGGCGGTTATTGTTTGGAGGGAGAGTCCCCCTCCATAAGGACATCAGGGGGATCTCCTTCAGGGGTTTCCTCTCTCCTTTGTCTCCTAGCTGCAGGCTCAGTTTTGCTGAAAAATCTGTCCAATGTCAATGTCTCTTCCTGCGCTGCATAACCCTCCAGGAAATGAGAGACCACATTATCATTCATGAGATTTAACACTCTGTTCGTGACAGTTATGTTGGGGTGGTGCTTTTCAAAAAAGTCATGGCACTCATTACATTTTTGCATAATGGATTTCATGGCATCACTGCTAACCTCCTCCCTTTCTTCCTCTGTTGACTTTGCCATCTTGTACTCTAAGGCCAGATCAGTCACACGAATACCACTGTCATGCTTTTCTACAATTTCCTTCTTCAGCTCAATGGTTATTTTCTTCACAACCTTGCTGTCACCTTTACTACTGCTCTGCACTTTATTTTTGCCACCATGCTTGCGCTGCACATTCTTGTCACCTGCATTTCCACTTTGCACATTGTCACTTGCATTTCCACTTGGCACATTGTCATTTGCATTTCCACTTGGCACATTGTCACTTGCATTTCCACTTTGCACATTGTCACCTGCATTGCTGTTCTTGTCACCTTCATTGCGGCTCCGCACTTTCTTCTTTCCACCATGCTTCTTGGGAGCCATATTGGGAGTCCAGTACAGTAAGCACTCAACGGGTGAACTGTACAATACAGTACAGTAAGTACAGTATTGTACAGTACAGTAAGTACAGTATTGTACAGTACAGTAGTACAGTACAGTACTGTATGTGCTAAAAAGCACACCAAAAAGCAAAAAGTCACTGAAAGTGTTTTCACAGTACTCACAGTACTTCTTTCTGTGTCTCTTCTTCTCTCCACGATCTTCCTACAGGAAGTCACGACCATGTGACAGCCTGGAAATAGCATTAAAATGGCCGCGGCTCCTGTTCGTGAACCGAAGCGGAGTTCGTGAACCGGAGCATATTTTTATGAACTTTTCTGTTCGTGAACCAAGTTGTTCGTGAACAGAAGCGTTCACTGTATATTTTTTCTCGAGAAAAAAATCGACAATTTAATTAGGGATAGGTTTAGCTTTTGGGGTTATGAAGGTGCAAAGTTGACCATTGTTCAATGCAATTTCCCATTGGAAAAAGTCTTAATTGTTGCAAAACATTTCTAAAAAGCCCTTATTTTGCTTGTCAATAGCAAAGCACTGCAACCAAAAGACACAGAGAGCCAGTTGTTATATTTCCTGATTGCAGAATATGTAGGCGACAAATTGTCCAGAGGTTTGACAAAAAACATTTCCAAAGCATTTGCAATTTCTGCGCCCCAGAATTGTACGAAAAACATACTTAAACATGCGTTGTGTCGACTGAGGCACGCACACACCCCGTTGTAGGAGGAATTGCGTTTATGAAACAATTCAATGTACACCGGCTTCTGTTGCTAAGTGTGGCTAACTTGTTCTAGGCTTTCATCTTCTTGGTTCTTTCGGTAAAGTCACGTAGAAGGGAAGTAATAAAATAATACAAATAAAACATAATAAAATAATTCTCACGACGTTTGGGCCACAACGCAAGCAGCCGTCCTCAGGTCTGTCTGTCTCCCCTCAGGTGAAGACTAGGTCTGTCTCCCCGACAGACCTAGTCTTCACCTGAGGACGGCTGCTTGCGTTGTGGCCGAAACATCGTGAGAATTATTTTATTATGTTTTATTTTTATTATTTTATTACTTCACTTCTACGTGACTTTACCGGAAGAACCAAGAAGATGAATCCCTGCAGTCACGGAAGCTTTAAATCGAAAAATTGTTCTAGGGTGCTCACTATGTTGCGTGTCTGTTCCCTCTCTTGATCCCCGAACGAGCCCCGAATCCCCCTCGCGCTCCCCCTTCATCCCTTTGCCCCGGCCCCGCCCCTTGCTGTATCAAGGACGGCACCCCCGCTTCAGGTCACGTGCCCTCGACCATGTGGATTACCAGCTCGTGTTGTGGATTACCAGCTCGTTCATGTGGATTACCAGCTCGTGCATGTGCATTACCAGCTCGTTCATGTGGATTACCAGCTCATTCATGTGGATTACCAGCTCGTTCATATGGATTACCAGCTCGTCAAGGTGGATTCCCAGCCCCTCAAGGTGAGTTACCAGCTCATTCGGTAGAAATGTTTTTGCAAACACAAAGTTACGAGGCCTATCTTGTGTTTAGAGTTAGTGTAATAGCTAGACTCGTAGAACTTTGCTTTTGTAAGCAAAACATTTATGCAATTTTAAGCGCAAAATCCTCAGATTGTTTTTCATTGTAATGAGGCGAGGAGGAGGCTGTAACACATCCCCAAGAGAGATGAAGTTTAAAATCGCGCGTCAACACGTGTTTAGATTGCGGCCTGTGTGGTGATTATCGGCAGCCTGCATGTAATTTAGGCGAGTCCATGCTCGTTCAATATAGATTTTTTGCGAGGTTATAAGGTGCAAAGTTGACCATTTGTCAATACATTTTCCCATAGGAAAAGTCAAACCTGAAGTAAAACATGACTAAAAAGCCTTTATTTTGCTTGTCAATAACACTGCAACCAAAAGACATTGCGTCAGTTTTTACATTTCCTGACTGCACTATTTGTAGGCTACAAATTGAATAAAAATATTTCCACCGTGAAATGAGCCCCCCAAAAGCATTTGCAATTTCTACATCCAATAATTGTACTAAAAACATAGGCAAACATAGGATAGCATTGGGGGGATTTATTTACTTTCCAAAATCCCTTTACTCAAATAAATAAAGTAGAGCAACTGAAATGATAACAATCATTGTGGCATGCAAGCCAAACATTCAATTAAATCAAGGCTATGGGTTGAGGTGGTTATATGTGCATTACAGATTAGGGTCAGGGTTAGTCACGTGTTGCCCTCTTGTGGACAAATGCACAACTACAGTAAATAGATCAATGTTTGGGTTATATCGCGTAAATATAAATTTTAAACCCACCACCACCTGACACAGCCAATTATAAAGGTTTCTGAATTTAACAAAACATGGCAATTTGTTACGAGTACAACACACCGGTGTGTTGCTGTTAATGTTGTGGGTACTCTCCAACACACCCACACG